>NW_017537445.1:261603-295277 GCF_001853355.1 Bactrocera latifrons
AGTCGTTCGTTGTTCGTGGTTGTGTACGGTTGATTTCTTTCATATCGTGCGCACATATACATACATACTCGCTGCATAACTTCTCGTTACTTAGTGTACGGGCAATTTAACCTAACTTTGACATTTTGTGCTTCAATTCGTTACATTGTTTCCACGTGTTTTTTTATACTTTTAATTATAAAGTTAAACCCACAATTTAATCGGGTAAGATCATAAACTCTTTCGCAATGCCCCCCGGGGCCAACAAGCTGGGGGATAATAGGTTTGCACTATATATAGTGCACTATATACCTATTATCCCCGGGTCCTAAAAACAAGAGGAAAAAGCCAGAAAATTCAACGCTGGAATTCTTCCCGAAATTGCCTATTTCTAAGAAGGATGAACCCAAGTACCTCGTAATCAAATCACAGGACGCCAGAAAAACTATTGCATCCACTTCTTGCTTTGCAGTACATAAATGTATTCAGGCCATAAGCAAAGACATTAACAAAATCACATCGCTTCGTGACGACAGCCTACTTCTTTTGGTAAAGAACCAAAAAAATCGCTGACAAATTTTTACAAACCAAACAAGCCAAAAGCTTCCCGGAGCTGGTGTTGTTGATATATCTCTTCACAACTCTCTGAACTCAGTAAAGGGTACAATTTACGCTCCATTTATCTGTCAGCTTGCTGATGACGCAATAATTGATGGACTAAAAGATCAAGGTGTATCCGATGTTTATAAATTTACGAAGATAAACAATGGTAATCGTGTACCTACTGGTGCTTTATTATTAACTTTTGATAAATATTCTTTACCTATTGAAGTTGCCTGGTGTACCCTCGATATCCGTCCCTACTATCCTAATCCCATGCGCTGCAAGAATTGTCAGTTGCTTGGTCATACTGCTAAGCGATGTAATAAGACCCCATCTTGTGCTATCTGCAACCTACCCCCAAATCATACCCCTCCCACTGAATGTTCTAGAGTCAAATGTGCTAACTGCGATGGTGAACACCCTTCTTCCTTTAACGCCTGTCCAAAATTTGTCCAGTCTAAAGAAATACTTAAAATTAAAATTATCCACAAATGTTCGATGCGTGAAGCCATCAATTTATACAAATCTCAAATGCCTTCTACTCCCTCACCATTCTCCTATGCTAATGTAACTGCTTCCAACAACAATACTCACTCAAAAAAATACATCAACATCGAAAAAACTTCAAACACTAATAATTCTAATGAGAACGTTAAAGCTACAACTTCAAACAATAATTCTTCATCCCCCACCAACATACACTCAATCCATAATGATTGCCCCAAAACCCCTTCTCCCTCCGTCTCTTCCCTATACAATTCTCCCTCTCCATCCTTGTCACCCCTTTCCACAACTACTTCTCTTACCACTATAACCCGTTCCACAACTTCACCTGTACCCTCCTGCCATCCACAATCACATACCCAAGTATCCATAGATACATAATTCTAGACATTAAATTCCAATTAAAACTTACATTTTTCATACGTATCAACTCCTCTCAAGGCAATCTACTATATCTACAGGATATAGCTTTAGAATTCGCCAAACTTTTCTCGTCAAACTCTTCTGATTATAATTTCGCCTCTGAATACTCGTCTAATAAGCACTCTTTAGTATTATTAAACGAAACACATATTGCAAACAATCTTTTCCTTGATTTTGTAAAAGCGTTTGATCGCGTTGGCATACATGTAGTTTTAAGACAATTAATCAAATGGAAGGTTGGCCCCCGTATATTTAGTTTTGTTAAATCCTTTTTCTCTAAACGTAAAATCAAAGTTCTTATTTCTGGGACATCTTCACCGACTCTTCCTTTGGAGAACGGCACCCCTCAGGGATCACCGCTATCAGTTATTCTGTTCACCATAGCATTTGATGAAGTCAGCTCTATCCTTTCTTCCTTTTTAGGTTGTACATCTGTTACTAACATTGTATAAGCTTTTATAAAWAAAAAAAAAAAAACAAAAAAAAAAAATTAATAAAAAAATTTGAGGAGGAACTGAAATAAGAGCCAGGAGGGCATTTAAAAGCGTTGTTAAAAATTTTCTTGGAAATGTGAATACTGACAATTACAAAGATCTTATGTCTGAACTACTTACTGCCTGTAAAGAAATGGGTTGCAACATGTCGATTAAAATTCACTTTCTGTACTCCCATCGGGATTTCTCCGAAAATTTAGGGGCCTTAAGTGACGAACATGAGGAACGGTTTCACCAACACATTTCTGAGAAACGATTACTGCTAGACATTGTTAAGGGATACTCCAAAAACAAAGTATCGCCGAAAAACGTTGACCGTAACATTTTAAGGGACTGTCTGGTTATTAAAATAATATGACAATAGTATATCGAACGCTATCGATTAAAATAAAATCTTCATAGCAAAAACACTATAGCTGATAGAAGAAATTTATAGTTATTTTCTGCATTTTTGGCAATTTTTACATAATAAGCACTTTTTTTGCTCATGTCACAAAAAAGAAGTGGGTTTTTGTTTACCAGTGTTATTTGGCACACGTGTCACTAAGAGGCATACCAACCCAGAAAAGAACATTTCAACGAATAGGTCTTCGCGATAAATTTAAATCAAAAAATCTTTACTATTTTTTGCCCCAATTTGAAACTAATGTATTAAGAGGTTTGTTTGGTATTTTAGGTCCCTAATTACGAATTTCGTTCAAAAAATTTTCATTACGTACAGCTACAATTTTTTTCATTTTAGTATATACTTCCTGTTGGTAATTTGGTACTTCTTTTAGCAACTCAAAATTAGCAAGAAACGGCCTCTAACACTACAGTCATAAAATGACTATCAAGTCATGTTACCAGCGTGACGAGCTGAGTACATTTTGTCATGATCAGAGGCACCTCCATCTCTCTGTGTCTGTATATGCGAAGGACGGCTGAACCACTCTTGATGACATTTTCAGAGGTTGTTCGCTGTGGATCGGGGCTGTATGCTTTTCGTGAAGAAAAGTAAGCAAATTGGACAATTCCAAAAATTAACTTTTTTTAATACAAAATATTTTTTTTATTTTTTTTTTTACTTTCTTTATTCCTCCTATTCAAAAAAATAAATGATTGAAAATTATTCAGCGAAAAGGCTGTGTGTGTTTTACACAAAGTGATCAATTACACGAAGAAGTCGCGCTAAAATCGGTCGGCGTTTTTTTTTTTTTTTTTTTTTTTTTGGCGTCATACTCTGGCAGCTCAAGGCCCATGACCGAGTACCCCAGGATGCGATGACATACGTCTGGTATTATTGATGGCCATCAATCAGCAAGCGAGCACGACTTTTCAAACAAGGTTTCCCGCACGCACACTTTCTTTGGATGGTGGTTATTCCAGATCAAATTGATGAAATCCTGATCCAGAGAAAGATCCAGTATTATACAAAGTGATGAAATCCAATATGGTTCATGGACCGTGCGCATGAATCATCATTACACAATCCCACTTCGGTTTGTATATCTGACAATTTATGCACTAAACACTACCCAAGTGTTTTCCTTTCGGAAACACAAACTAGAAATGATGGATATCCACTCTATCGGCGTTGCTCACCAGACGACAATGGCAGAACATCGAACATTCAATTTAGAGGAGTGAATATCGAAGTTGACAACACATGGATCGTGCTATATTCACCACTATTGTCTAATTCACATTCAAAACTCATATCAATGTTGAGTATTGCAATTCGGAGAAATCGATAAAATACGTTTGTAAATATGTCACCAAAGGAAGCAACTTGGCTGTTATTGATCTTGAAGGATACGTTCGAGACGTGAACTGCAATAAAGCGCTTTTTAGGATATTTACTTTAACAATTCATGAACGTTTTCCAACTGAAGAAATATTTACGCAGAAAGCAAGGTCAACCAGTACGTTGGCATCCAAGTGTGTTCTCAACTAATGCCTTAGGACGAATTTTACACAATCCACCAGAAAAACGACGATTGCTTTTACCTTCGGTTGCTATTGATTAATGTACGCGGTTCAACTTACATTGCGTACTGTGAATGGTACGGTGTGTGCAACTTTTTGAGAAGCAATCCAGCAACCACAATTGCTGGAAAATGATAAACACTTGAATCAAAGTATGGACGATGCATAAATGTTTATCCGAACGTCTTCCAAATTATCGTAACTACGATTCCTTGAGTGCACGCGAAATTTTAGCTGCCAAAAATACCGATGTTATTGACTTCAAGAAGATTCAAAGTCAAATTCCGGGAGACTTGCGCTCATACAAATCGATCGATCGATTGGCAATGAAAACGATGCCTTGAATTATACGGTGGTATTTCTAAATTCTTTAAAATAGGTGGCGTGTTCACAAGTTGGAGTTGGAAAACCATATTTTTTGTACACCGGAACAAAAATTAAAAAATTTTGCTTATCAAGCTGTGTTACATTGAAAATAAAAAATGAAATGATAAATTCCACTTTCATTTCAAAACACATAATTTCACGCAGGACAACGGCTGCGGGGTTAGTATATAAGTAAATATGTATGTATTTAAATTGATAGTTAAACTTTTTAATTGTTTTTGCGGATTAGTATTTACAGCCACAGCCGCAACAACAGCACAAACGGCCCACGTACTCATTTCATGCCACAAATGTTGGTTAGTCGACCACAGCTAAGCAAATAAGTAATTATGCCAACAATTGTGGAAATTTATGTGCTTTTATATAAATTAGTAATTTAGCATAATATATGCATGTGTGTGTTTCAATTGTTGTGTGCGAGTACAGCTGCTGTTGCTACTCTCAATTACAATCTCCAAACTATTTATTTGGTTGATGAAGCGTAAATTGCATAATGTTTACTTAGATTGTGCTGATTATGAAAATAAATTACGTATGTACTAATAATTAAATATTGGGTTAGTAAACTAATTAAAACCTTTAGGCACTGCAGGCATGCTAAGGCAGCAAACAAGCAGGGTAAGTAAGTGGAAATTATATAATAATAAAATAAAATGTACATGGAAAATAACATTTCCATAACTGTAGCCACTTCCCTAAATCGGAATTTGCTTCACGAAATTATCAACATAATTTAGGGTTTTCGGGTTTAGCTAGGCAAAGTACGCCGCACAGCGAGACAGCCCAACAGTAACCGCGGCAAAAAATGGGTTTTGACGTGTCGTCCAATTTGGATGAAATTTTCACAGTATATTAACAGATATATGAGTAACAATTCCTTGAAATTTCAGCCTCATAACTTCATTACTTTGAGTAATGTTGAGGTATGCCAACGCGCTTGAAATATGTTAGTTCAATATGTAATAATCAAAAATTATTAAAATAAAAATACATAATAAATGCAACTTTAAAGTATTTTTTTAATTAATTTAGTTATTGTAGAATGAGTAAATGAAAAAATAAATTTAAAAAAAAAACATTTTTTTCTTAACAACAGAATTGTGGTGCAAAAATTGAACATTTTGCATTTTCAATGGCCTAGGAAATATAGAGCAGCCCCTCGCCTTATTCATTTATTGTGCAAGAGAATAGTAATAAATTACATTTGTTTTTTGTTAGTTATTCAGAATTATGCTTTAAAGATCATTTATGTTTTAATAAAAATATTCTTGTTTACATAAATTTTATTTACGTTATTAATTTGATAGATAATTTTGTTGGAGCGCCGTCTTTAAACGCGTTTTTTTTCGAAACTGTGATTTTGTAGTCGGTTGGTAAAACTCGAGAACTGCTCTTCGTTAAATTTTACACAGGTAGATAATTCGTAAAGACCTCAACGAAAGTTTTTTTTCAATTACAACTATTTGAAAAAAAAAAAAAAATGTCCCAAAAATGTTCACTGAAATTTTAATTTTTTTGTAAAAATGTCTGAAAAAATCCAATTTTTAGTTTTTTTGCTTCATCCAAGATCTAAGTGAACGTTTCAACAAAAATACTTATTTTTTCATTTTAGATGATTTTGTAAGGAGTTAGCCTGCCAACGCGGACACATCCTTTTTCGAGTGTTCACCAGAAATGGCGTCGCAATGGCCGGGTTAGAAATATATTTATTCTAAAAATTTCAGAATTTATTTGTGAATGGTGTATGTTTTTTATACTCTCGCAACAAAGTTGCTAAAGAGAGTATTATAGTTTTGTTCACATAACGGTTGTTTGTAAGTCCTAAAACTAAAAGANTCTCGCAACAAAGTTGCTAAAGAGAGTATTATAGTTTTGTTCACATAACGGTTGTTTGTAAGTCCTAAAACTAAAAGAGTCAGATATAGGGTTATATATACCAAAGTGATCAGGGTGACGAGTAGAGTTGAAATCCGGATGTCTGTCTGTCCGTCCGTCCGCCTGTCCGTCTGTCCGTGCAAAATGTAACTTGAGTGAAAATCGAGATATCGTGATGAAACTTGGTACATGTATTTCTAGGCTCCATAAGAAGGTTAGGTTCGAAGATGGGCAAAATCGGCCCACTGCCACGCCCACAAAATGGCGGAAACCGAAAATCTATAAAGTGTCATAACTAAGCCATAAATAAAGATCTTAAAATGAAATTTGGCACAAAATATCACATTAGGGAGGAGCATATTTGGACGTAATTTTTTTTGGAAAAATGGGCATGGCCCCGCCCCCTACTAAGTTTTTTGTACATATCTCGGAAACTACCAAGGCTATGTCAACCAAACTATACAGGATCGTTTCTTTTAGGCACTTTCATACACAGTTCAAAAATGGAAGAAGTCGGATAATAACCACGTCCACCTCCCATACAAAGGTTATGTTGAAAATCACTAAAAGTGCGTTAACCGACTAACAAAAAACGTCAGAAACACTAAATTTATGGAAGAAATGTMAGAAGGAAGCTGCATCCAGGCTTTTTTTTAAAATTGAAGATGGGCGTGGCGTCGCCCACTTATGGACCAAAAACCATATCTCAGGAAGTACTCGACCGATTTGCATGATCTTCGGTATATAGTATTTTCTTAATACCGTGATGACATGTACCAAATATAGGTGAAATCGGTTAACAAACACGCCTGAAATCTCGATTATCACTTTATCATGCGAGAGTATAAAATGTTCGGTGACACCCGAACTTAGCCCTTCCTTACTTGTTACAATTAAAAGTTGTAATAAAATATTTAATTTTTCATATAAAAAAAAGTTATTAAGAAAGGAAACCCATGTAGCCCCTTAAACTTAGCCAGAGATATGCCTTAAATCATTAAAGTATATTCATACTTTCACATAATAATGCTTATTAGGGCTTTAAATTCTTAAATAGCAAAGTGTATTCGTCCGTAATAAATAATTATTACTTATTCATTCGCATTTTTTTTTGGAAATTTGTATTTACATATGTAAATCCAAATTCCCAGCCACACCTCATATTTAAGTAGTTCACATGCATAACTGTGCATACATGTGCTTGGCACATCTACACATTTGGTATTCAATATAAACTTCAGCAAGCCTTCCTTAACCTAAGTCAACTAAATCAACTGACCACGGACGGCGTGCTCGAGCATTCAGTAAAAAGTGTTGAGTGAAGCCTTTCATGTTGCCTCCAATTCAAATATAATTGCAACTGTATGAAACGCCAGCTGTAACACGCAAACACAAAAACAAATATAACCATAAGGAGGCATATTTAATTGCCACAACGCTTTTATTTCATAGCGTGAATGGGTTGCCACACACACTTTACAGCCACGCATTTAGATTGGGCTCACAGCTGTTAGACACGCACTCACACACACGGGTGAACATATAGGCAGACATGCCTTTAGGTTTGCATTCACTATGGTTTGCTTGAGTGTGGCCTTAGAGAATCTGCACATTTGTTTGCCTGCGGTGGTAGCTTAGGGTTTACAAATATTTACATGCTCGCCTATTTGTAACAAGTATGAATATTTGCTGGTTTGCATGTTTGTGTGTGTGGCATTCTTCAGTCAGATGAAACCGCCTGCACATTTAAGTTGCATATGTATTTCCAGTTTGCCGCTAGATACATTTGCATGGTTAGCCAAGCGCCTAAGTGTATGCTACTATTTATTTGTATGCTTGCGCTTGTAGTTCGAGATGTGCATGGAAATGGGTGCTAAGCTGGCCACAGTTGAGTTATCAACTTGTTTTTGCAGATACATGTTGAAAATACCTACGCAAGTGGTTGTACGAGGTGTGTTCAAAAAGTATCGCGAATTAGTGTTTTTTCAAAAATTATTTATTTATTCATGAATATCTATTTTGTCCCCTTCAAAGCAATCTCCCATGAGATATTATACACTCGTGCCACTGGTTTCTCTCATCTTCGAAGCACTTCAAAAAATCATTTTTTTTATCATCTTCAGCTCCTCCTTCGATGCCGTCTTTATCTCGTCAAGAGAAGCGTGCCGTCGTCTTTTCATGGGCCGCTTCAGTTTAGGGAACAAGAAAAAGTCACAGGGGGCCAGATCTGGGGAATACGGTGGCTACGGCATCATTAGTGTGTTGTTTTTGGCCAAAAAGTCGCGCACAAGCAACGATGTGTGAGCAGGGGCGTTATCGTGGTGCAAAAGCCAATTTTTGTCACATCTTCTCGGCCTTCTGAGAGCATTTTGTACCACCGATAAACGTTGCTTCGGTGCAAGATAGCTTCTCCGTATGCCACAGTCAACATTCCGAATGCATCCGCGCAATTAATTTCGTTTTTCACACAAAATTTGATACAGGTTCTTTGATCCATTTTTTTGAATAGGTAAAAATCTAAGACGATCCAGAACACGTGCAAGCAAAGCAGCTGTCAACAATTAAATGAACATTCAAAATGGCCGAGCTTGTCGGCATAAGTGAGAGACATGAGTACCAATGTAACGAAATAAAAAATTCGAAATTCGAATATACGTAACCCACGAAAATTCTAAATTTGCGATACTTTTTGCACACACCTCGTATGTGTGCATTATTCAAAGATATTTTTGGTGCGCCAATTTTGTTTCTGTTGTACGTTAGGGTGGTTACAATTTTTGCGTAAGTGAACAATACTATACTTCTATATCCTCAACATCGCGTATAAGGTTCTATCGAGCGCATTGTGTGAAAGATTAAAACCCACCGTCAACAAACTGATTGGATTGTCCGTCAGGATCGGGATCGGGATTCAGAATTCCTATCCTGCTATATGACGATGACAGCAACTGATGAGGCGACGTTGCGAGTTTTCTGCAATCCCGCAGAAGGGACTTTATCCAATAGGAGATTAATTGTGTTCAATGAGAATAGTGGCAAGCAACGTACATAGACAGTGACTCGCTAATAGTACAGAGAACTTGGCTGGGAGGTTCTTAAGCATCCAACTCATAGTCCGAGCCTGACGCCAATTGATTACTAACTGCTACTGTATTTGGCGAATGATTGTGAATGATTGGTAAATGTTGACTATCTGGGCTATTTGCCACTAGAGCATGGGTTTGTATGAGAGTGGAATTAAGAAACTACAGTCAAAATAACAAAAAGTTTTAAAACAATTAAACATAATATTCTAAATATGGCTTTATAAAATATATTTCGTACCAGCACACAATAGAGAAGCGAGGTTTGAAACTGATAATGAAGAAAAAATAAAGCGGAATTTAGCAGTGACACAAACATGTTTCAGAGATAGTGTCAATCAGTAAGTAATACTTGTATTAAAATGCATCGCTCTATTACTTTAAAAATCCCCCTCCTTATTGAGTCCAATCGGCAGTTCGCTAATTGATCTTTGTCTGATGAAAGTAGTCCAATGCCTCAGTTTATCGAGTATTTCAGATGAATATCTCAAAAATTGAGGGATTAATTCGCACATATTGTGACACTTAGATGGATAGACGAACATTAAAACGACTTAGTTCGTCATGCTGATCAAGCTTTATAAGGTCTCCGTCGTTTCTTTTGGGTGTTAAAAATATCGTGGCAAGTTTAATATACCCTAATCAGGGTACAGACACAATTTTTTTAAGTTGCTCATTTAAAAAACTACCCTAATGTTTATCACCATCAAACAATCGCAATTTTTTAATTCTCAGATGTTATACCAGTTTCGAACAACAGAATGTTTGCTGCTGCAATCAAAAGCAAATCTTTTCATTTCAAATTCTGTGTTGTGAGATTTGCTTTGTAATATTCCTTCTTGTTACCATAGAGGCTACATTTATAGTAACAGCAACCAAATAAAGTTATTTTTCTATGGAACATTTTCTAGAAACTCCTGTTGGTAGAAACGGAAATATTTCTACGAAATTGGGTTGAGCTGAATTCGGTTGTAGTAACAAAGTTTTAAAAATTGATGGGAAGAGAAAAATCTAGTGGACGAATTTAAACTAATTTTTGTGGTTTTGTGCTGGACCGCTTTTCGGAACAAAATACATAAATAGCTGTGTATTAAGGGTAAAGGGGACATTGAGAAGCTGCAGAGACTTGAATTTTCTTCAAAAACCTTTCCTTCAGGCGAAAGCTTCGCAACCATCCGATTAAAATCGTCAAAGCTCATCAAATATTGCAGCGAAAGCTCAACAAAAAAAATTTTTTTTTTTTTTTTTGCATTTCACTTTAAATACTATAGTATTTTTAAGGTAATTCATTTTATATTGTTTAACTTACATTTGTCTGTTTTAGAAGCTTTCGTGGTGTTCATATATATACTATATAGTATATCTTACTATGATTCCTTGCCAAATTCCAATAATTGCAATTATTTTCAAAAAGTAAGCCACAGGTCCACATATTCCACATCTGCGGTTGAGAAAAGCTTTGGCCTGTATTGAGCTAAGCGTGATGCTTCGTGATGCTATATTTGTTGGCCAATTTTTGCCACTGCTAATAGCGCGATAGATAGTGCTCAGCATATATCTACCACACTCAATTACTATGAAGTTAAAATCCAAACAAAAAATTTAATAATTTACACCAGTGTAAACATCCGTTTATATGAACCCAATATCATAATGAAAGCAATATATTATATTACAATATCCGAACTTTAACTTTCTGTTACTTAAGTAAAACAACAATATTAAAATATTATGTGCGGAAGGGTTACCACCAAATCAGACTGCATTCTATGATCAACAAATAGAAAGACCTTGTTATGTTGACATGAATTTAAGACTTTGTTATATGGGAAGTAGGCGACGTTGTGGTCCGATTTCGCCCATTTTCACACTCTGACATATGAATATGTGAAGAATGCTACATACTAAATTTAGTCGCAAGCGATTGATCGGATTCCGAGACAAGTGTTTTCACCAAAATGTATCGTCTCACCCACATTATCCGATTTTCCCAACGTCTCTAATAAATACCTTTCATACCATCTCATAGGAAAAATTGAATGTCACTGACGTATTTAAATATTGATTTATTGCGTTTCGAGTAGTTTTGAACAGTACCAAAATATAAGGAGTGAGCGGGGTTATCTTTTAATGTATTTTTTATATTGCTTAGAACAATCACGTGTTCACCATGAGACTTTGGTATTCTTATGGTAAAGAAAGAAGTAGAAGACACAGCATTATATAAATATATACATACATATGTATATTTAAACTTCGAGATCACCCAAACCCTTTGGCTAATGTTTTGGTACATTCCTGCGACCAAACACGCCTTAACTTCTACTCTAGAATTTTGAAAAATTTTATTTTTTTCATATGTTTAAAGTTTAGACCCTAAAGAACATATCCTCCAAAGGATTTTTAAAAATTTGAATTATTTTAAGAGCTACAGTTACTTTAGTGACGCAGTACCTAGCCTACTAACTAAAGTATTTTCCGAGATATGTACAAAAAACTTAGTAGGGGGCGGGGCCACGCCCACTTTTCCATAAAAACTACGTCCAAATATGCCTCTCCCTAATGCGATCCTTTGTGCCAAATTTCATTTTAATATCTTTATTTACGGCTTAGTTATGATATTTTATAGGTTTTCGGTTTCCGCCATTTTGTAGGCGTGGCAGTGGGCCGATCTTGTCCATCTTCGAACTTAACCTTCTTATGGAGCCAAGAAATACGTGTACCAAGTTTCATTATGATATCTCAATTTTTACTCAAGTTACAGCTTGCACGGACGGACGGACGGAAAGACAGATATACGGATTTCAACTCTACTCGTCACCCTGATCACTTCGGTATACATAACCCTATATCTGACTCTTTTAGTTTTAGGGCCTACAAACAACCGTTATGTGAACAAAACTATAATACTCTCCTTAGCAACTTTGTTGCGAGAGTATAAAAAGATATTGCAAAAAAAAAAAAATATTTGGTTGTAGTAGCTTTAGTAGTTTAGGAGATATGCACATTAAGCTTCTAAGAAAGCTCACTTTTTCTAATTTTGTTTTTGCCCACAGGCGCTCCTGGCTAGTGCCCATAAAAAAGTTGTATATCTTATATTCGGACAGTCATATGACATATGATAGAAATTTAAATAAAAAAGTCTTATATTGTTTGCCAACATTACTCTGGACATAAATTGTTTCGAGAATCGGCAATGGGGTACCCACTGGTTGAGTATGCTCATGAGATATGTCATTTGAGTGTCGCAGGCTTTTTTATTTTAGTAGACCGACAAAAGAGTTACAAATTCTACAAATTTGCTTCGATTTTTTTTGCATCCAACGTACTACTCTATATCTGGTCGATTATTTCCTGTACTCAGATTTCGAGAGAATTTTTCACTGGACAGAAATTGAAATAAATGGTGATATAAATCAGTAAGGAAGAACTAAGTTCCTTTGTAACCAAACTCGCAGCTTGTAGAGTGCAAAAACAGAAAAGTGAAAAGTAGGCGTAGCTGCTGTCCGATTTCGTCCATTTTGCAAGAAAAAGTGCTAAAGAGACTTCCTCTCAGCAGGTTTTGTTGATTAAGCTTGAAAGATTTCGAAAATATATAGATTCTACCATTTGAAAAAGTTATCACTAGCATGAACAGACGGACGTATCATTTTATATCTATATCGATTCATTGATTGGATTAAAGCGAATGATTTAATCATCAAGAAGTCCCTACAAATAAATTGTAACTTTTATAGCGCGAAACAAGAATAATAATAAAATGTTTGGCGTTTTTTATGGAAAAAATTTACATATAAATACCTTATTAAAATATTCTGATTATTCACTTACAATTCATTCTTGCAAACGATAAACTAATCAGAGAAAGTGGAAAATTTTGCTTATATTCTATACACAGATTATATGAAGTTTTCAAAGAAGTTTCTGACATATACTGCTGTGTATTTGCAATAAATAAATGAAAGCGGCAATATGATTCATTATCCGACTATAACGGTTTATTTTTTTTGCTCATTCACGACATCATGGTAGTCATCACAATCTGTTGGGTACATCCTTAACATTTGCTATTGTCAATTATCCTTCCTTGAATGTTGAATATTGTCACATAAACGAGTCATTGTTGTTGTTTATCATTATGAACAGTCAATGACAATGAATTATCAACACAAACAAATCGGGTGTGAAATTTCACAAGCACACTCATTTATGCATGAGCCCCAGCCGGTGGAGAGCCGAAGGCCGTTGTCTACTCCTTGTTGATCTAGTACTTGATGGGGCGCTTTCCACAAAGTGAGCTGGTCACGCTGTACTCCCAATGCAATAAAATCGCAACGGTTGTTGATTTTGCCGACAGTGAGTAATACCTGTCGGTAATGCATAATGCACGTATCACACGTAGCGGTGTGGACACTAATCGGAAGGACAGTTATTGCGAATATGTTTGTGTGTGTAGATGAATGTGAATTGGTGCAGGATTGTGACAGGAAAATCATATTTGAGGAAGAGTAAAGAGTTTAAAAAGAGATACGTAGAGATTAATATTAAGTTGTCAATACTGGAATTTAGTGTGCAGAATTTCTTTTACATTCTTTGCAATGTTGGTTTTTGACTAATACAAATTGCTCTCTAAAACCTTAAACCTTTGATGAAGCAACCGTTTGTGGCTGACAGAATAATTACTAAGGTTATCTTCCTTTAAGTGATTAAAATTTGAACTGTGGAGAACTGACCTTACACACTGATATAGTCAAGTTGTAATAGAATAAAAATCTTACAACAGCAAAGGCTGTGGTCGCGCTTGTTTCTACATGTTGTTCAATATACATATATGTACTCATACATACTCCTTTCTTAAAGTCCAATGGCTGGCTATTCATAATTGATTCTATCAATGCTTTTGTCTTTATAGTATAGCATGTTAGTCATTTATAGATCTAATGTCTGGGCTTAGTGACATATATCCGAATTAGCAGCTTCCAGCTTGTTCGGCAAGATTCAGAAAAAATATTTCGGCCATATCATAACAATCCAACTTACTCAGGAATAATGTTTTTATTTGAGAAAATTTATAACCACAATGGTTCACTGGTCGACATGATCACCCGGAATAGTTTGTAATTCGAGCAACCATGTTTCGCATCCTGCGAAACTCCATATAGTGCGCACCGAAGACGCTGTTGCCGCTTTGGAGCAGAGTATTGAAAAAGACCTGAATGAGTTCATCCATCATCGCTCGAGTTTTGGAATAAAATACAACCTAACCTCATTCTCTCTTTTATAATTTTTTTACATTGCATTTATGTTTGTAAGTTCTGTTTTGCGCTCTTTCTATAATATGATATGCGTTAGGAATTGAATTTGATTATTAAGTCATACTGTAAAAGAAAAAATTATTGATTTCACTTTTGTAGACAGAGTGTTAGTTCAGTTTTCGGTTACAATTAATTAGTTTGGCAATAATATGGGCGCAACAACTGGAGAAGTACCCTTCTACTTTATGAAAGATTCGTATGGAGGGTCATAGTTTGGGACTTAAACAATCTAATTCGTGCAAGAATTGAAACCAAATGACTCTCAATCGCGACGCTAGTTCGGGGAATCGGCCAACACGACATGCCAACTGATTCCGATTTTCACAATTTGTTTTTTCAGCAATGAACATCAATTTTGGTTTAATCGTTTTGTTAATACACAAAGTTGTCGCATTTTGAATGTTGATACAGTCAATGAGCAATGCTATAAAGCCATGATTACTGACTCTTTTGTACCCGAATTAAAGATGTTGGTGGAGATGACAATTGAATTCCAGAAGACGACGTTGCCAGTTATAGAGCTCACGAAACAATCGATTTAATGAAGGAAACTTTTGGTGAGCCCATTACGTCATGGGCCTTCTTGGGGCCTCCGAGATCGTTCTTCACCTTAACAGCGCTGGACTATTTTTTATGACGTTATGTGAAGTTGCTTGCCTATGTAAATAAGCCAATAACGATTAACGCTGATAAAAAATCATGAAACGTAGAATGGTTGTGGGTGTAATACAAGAGCGTCACTACCGTCCACTACCGCTATTTTCTTTTGAAACCATTGTCCACTCCATTGAAGGTGGAAGCATATTATTTGGCATTCACTTATGACAACATAAATATAATTCAAAGAAATTAATGCGAATATATAGCGTTTTCCAATAGGGATGATATATTTCTAAGTATCATTTTTAATATGTCATTATCTGTATTTTTTTTTTCATTGTGCTAAGTAAAGTTTACAATTTCATCATAGAAAGACATAGGCAGGAACAATGTTTACAAATTTATCAATTTCATTATCAAAATAATAATCAATAATTAAGAAATTCGTCTGCTCCAATGACGCTCACTTTCAACTGAGTGGTACGGTAAATTCTGATATTTGGCAAGAAAGCATACGCCCTTCAAGCTTCAGAAATCAGTATTGAACGAGCTATTCAAGACATACTAGACTAGACTATTTGATTGATAATATATTAAGGACTCAATTGTATTGGTTTTTCTTGATACTAAATAACAAACATTTGAATTTCCTTCAAAATTTATTTTTTTTTTTTTTTTTTTTTTTTTTTTTTTTTTTTTTTTTTTTTTGTTAAATCAAAATTTTTTTGAACATAAATCACTTCACCACTCATACTGGAAAATCACCTGTATTGAATAAAGATATACAGCGGTGTTGTGGAATCCAAGACAGAATTGCTTAGCTGTCAAAATTGTTTGGATTTTGGTCTTTTCGAACAAATTTTCGGATGGTGTTTAAATATATAGCTATAAACCCTAGAAATTTCTTTTTAATCAATTATTTCTTTCCCTCCAAAAACAAAAAAAAATCAAAAAAAAACGATTTTCTAAAGCAGGCTCCCCCTTAAATATCCACATTTTTTCCCCAAAAACTCAATAATTAACACATTTCGTGTTTTATTCTCATGTTTTTCCCTATAAAAATAAAGATGAATTAATTCGTAACAATAAAATAACTTGATTTCTTAACTGGCATTTGAAATGGGTGAGCGACTATCTTCTTGCTTTGTTTCTGATAGCGAGCCAAATTCTGTTTCGAATATCAGGTCAATAATATTTGAATTCAATAATATTTCTGATCGGTCAATTCTGATTCCGACATCTATAGATTCCACAACACCCCTGATAATTATCATCAATATTCATCTCACTTAAAAATTGACTTATTTTTCGAATTTATATGTAAATATTGATTGTGTAATTTTATTCATATCTTTTGTATATTGTTGAGCACACTTTTGACAATGTAGTGTAATTTTTCTCATCGCTTTTTTAGTTCATAAACTTTAGACGCGTTTTTCTCAAAAATATTTTTTTAAAGTCCGTGCTCACTATCATTTCGAAACTACTTGTTCGATTCATTTCGAAGTTTGTACAACATTTTGGCAAAACAAATAAATTTGTTAAAATTTACATTAAGTGTGCCTTGCACCCACAAAATGGTGGAATTTTTTTTTGTGGAAAACAACATTTTTCACTTTAAATTGTCGCCTAAATGAAAAAAAATTTTAAATGAAAAAAAATTATCAGAGAAAGATAGGGGGAAGATTTGATTATAAGTTGACTACTTTGTCTGGGTTTTTATTTTCGAATAATTTCCAACCGAGTTTTGGTGAACACCGCAAAGTATTTTTTCTCAAACGAATCCTGTGTCAAAAGCGACGAGAAAAAGGCAGTCGTTTTTTCAGAGAAACTAACCTAAACTTTTAGTCCTTTTGTGTTACATGGTACATTATCGCAGCTGGAAACATCGCAGTACGTAGGTTACTTCAGAATCAAGAAGGAACAATCGTATACTACTTTACAATCAATAAAAACAGGTGTATCCCAAAGAAGTGACCTGAGACCATTCTTATACATTTCGTTTACCAGCGACATGCCTACGCCGCTAAACCGGCGGCAAAAATGAAGCTGAGTCGTCGAGCAGAATACAATCTTCAATCAATCAAAATGTAGAATAGACACAGAAATGGTACATTACTTTAAACGAGTTGAGGTCTATCCATATAAACTTCAGTAACAAAAGTGCTACATATATATGTATTTATATATAAAAAGTACGTGTCACGTTGTTTGTCCGCGATGGACTTTTAAATATGTACAGTTCTAACCTACTTAGAATATAGGATAGTAAAATTAATTCCTGACCAAAAAAAAACAAAAAAATGCAGTGAAAGCTCTATTAAATGAACGCCCTATTAAGCTAACATCGCCATTAACTAGACCGAAAGAGGATGAGAAAGCAGCCATAAATTCGTTATGTTTTCAAATGAAATTTATTTGTATGAACATATTCAAAATTAAACCTCAAGTACAATCCCTTCGATATATTCCTAAATGCAATTTTCACTGTATTGAATAATTTATTATATGAATAATAGTGTAAAATATATACCACGACCACGCGTCGCCGTATCCCCAAGTCCCCTTACCTAATTAGCAATATCAAAAAAAAAGTCATATTCTACAATCAAAACCCATTTGGACATACGGATTTCAACTATGGGGATGTGCTGCACCCTTATACATCGAGGCGGTGCAAAGTTTCCAAAATAAAGTTCTGTAAAAAATATTTAATGCCCCGAACTTCCGTTCGGGAAGTCATTCGCGAAATGTCATCGAAACATGCCACAAGGTTACAAAATCATGTAAACGCCGTAGCCCGTTAACTAGGAGAAACTAGAAATAGACTACTAAAAAGAACAATTTCATGACCTTCTAAGAAAATAATACATATTATAATATTTGGCTTTTAAAACGCTAAAAAGGCTAAAAAAACTTGCTAATAAAGCTTTTATTGTTTTACCTTATAAATTGAGAAAAATATTACTTGTTAGTTTACATTTGTTGCAATTTGAATGAATATAAAACCACAACTTTATTGAGCTTCAATAAAAAAATCTCACCAATTACTTTATCACAATAAAAGAAGCCCTTTATGATTTTTAACTGAAAGAAAGTGAAGAATTGTGTTTTCTAACTCACAACAATGACTCTGTTACAACAGCACCAATTATTTTCTAATAAAACTGTAAAGACTGCTTCACTGAACATGGAACTTGGGAAATTTAAAAATCAGCGCTAAGCAAGAGGGAAATCAAAAGTAGAAAGAATGAATTGAAATAAAGTGTGAAATGTGAAAGCAAAGTGAAAGCGGAAAGACAAGTGGGAGCATGAAAACCAAATGCAAAGCAAAGCAAAATTATTTCTTTCACATAAAGTGTATTCAAAGCAGGCAGTCGCTTGCCATATGCAAATGTGCCAAGCAAATGAAAGCGACAAAAAAGCAGGAACTGCATAAAATAGAAAATTGTATGTTTGCAACATAAATTCGCTCTATGAAATATGCGTGACGGTGGCACACAATCAACACACCCATGCGAGTACGCACGAGTTATGGCTACAAATGACACCATTAAAATGCCAGCAACAATAAGTGCAACAATCAAACATCGCCAGCGTCTGTACACACTGCACACATGCAAACGAACACAAACACATCTACCGTATCTAGCATAGCTATACTAAAGTAAATTTGCAGACACTTCTCAGAAACTGCACCGCACTGTGGGTTCATGGTAGGTCCAAAATTGTAAAATTAATTGTTGGAAGAATAAAACTTTAGTTACATCTGATGGCGGAGAATTAGCTCCATCAGTGGTAATTTCAGTTCCGGAAACAAGAAAAACTCACACGAAGCCAAATCTGGTGAATACGAACCTAAAAGTAGGATCTGCGCATACTTTTTACTCACACCATCTCGAAAAGACTGCTGAATAAATTTTTAACTAGTCGCAGGTCAAATATAAGCCGTACGGGCACTGTACTAGAGGTGTTATTTTTTTATTGTTTTGGTTTTTTTTTCAATAGCCTTTTTTTACAGATCGCATGTGAGTCATGTCAAGCTGTCATGTTATTTTTGTACAGTATTGCTTGGCTTTTAATCACGGAAAGACTTACGCCTGAACAACATTAATAAATCGTTCAACGAAATTCACGTGAAATTCATGTGAAGAAAGTGTTTCGGCTTGTTGAGCTTACTATTCGCAACACTATTACCCATCTTGAGATCCAGCATTCATTATTGGATAATATTCGATTAAATAAAGCACGTCCAGCACGCAGAGAAGAAAATATAGAAGCGGTGGCTGAAAGAGCACATGAAGACCGTGGAGAGTTGATTCGTTCACAGCAACAGGAACCGGCGTATCGAACGACTTGCCGCATTTCATGTCGAGATCTTAAATTGAAAGCGTGAAAAATACAGCTTGCGCAAGAACTGAAGCCGTTCGACCCCAAGTGACATCGTTTCATTTTCTTGGCTCTTGCAAAAATCCAAGAAAATCCGAAGTTTCGAGCCAAATTTTTTCCCATTTCCGGCTCAATGGGTATGTAAACCAAAAAAAAAAAAAAAATAAAAAAAATAAAAAAAATTTGCCGCATTTGTGTTGAAGGGCAATCTAGCCATTACATTTTTTTCATACCTGCTAACTACTGGCGAGAACAAGAATGCATAACAAGCGTCGTCAACGCTTTGCGGATACTTTGTGAGATTATGAACGAAGGACGCAAATGCATTCATAACAAACCAAACGCGATATCTAGAATAAAAATATAGCGGCACAACTGAAGTGTTGATAAAAAGGTCTATTATAATTTGAGATATACAGCAATCTTTYCGAAGCATTGCACAGAGCAGTGCAATATTTAAACGGTAACGATGAAGTATATATATTTCAAACTGATCTTTCCTAAAGAATAATAAAATTGCTAAATATTGAGAAAAGTGAAATAGAACTGCAACCAAATACACAGTGCAATGAATTAAAACGTGCTCAGTAATCATTCGATAAATAGTACACCACGGGCATCCCAAAAGACTGATGCCATAACCTTGCCAGCCGATTTTTTGTCTCGCCACGCAAGAGAACCGCTTCATAATATGCAGTGCACTAGGCTGACTGTCGACTCGACCCGATTGATTTCACTGGTGCATAGCCCAAATTGAATTTTCCCCCAAAACCAATGCTTTCTTAACACACGAAATGCTTTTTGCTTAATTTTTTTTGTAAACTAACAAAAGTTGTCTCACCTAAAATGAGATATCTCCTTAACTAATAGTTATAATGTAAATAATAGAAATCATATAGATGATATTAGTTGTAGGTAGATGTATCACCCACACTAAAACGTGGACGGGTCCTCAAGTTACAATATATAATTTTTAATAAGTTCATTAAGCCATTCTTTTTCAGTAGTTTTTTATATGTCTTTCGAAATGTTCCGAAGACAAAGAAGAAGTTTAGTGGCGTCAGGTTTGTGGATCTAAAATCTTTTAATCTTCCATATACTTTTGGTGCTAATATTATTCTCGTTTTCTACATATTTAATCTAAGTGTAACTATGTTCGTGATTTTTTTATTTTCAAATTTCGAATTTAGAAAACGTGTACAATGTAGTATTATTCGACGTATTGCCCATTTGTAGCTATAACATTTTCCCATTTTTTGGAAACTTGTGGATTCATATCAAAGGAGCTGCAGCTTGGCGACCAAAAATGAATAAGGCCATTTTTGATACCCAGTCCTGAGGCAAATCGTATTCCTGTGATGACCAGCAAAACAAAAAATCTGAGTTAAAAATGATCGATTGTCGATTCAACCTAAAAAAAGTTATATTTTCGTACTTTAGAGATTTTGAACACTGTTTCACGCCACAATATCCCCAGCTTAACAGCGTTGGGCAACCGCAAAGCTTATAAATCTGCATAACTACTTATTTATTCATTTATTTATGAAATGATTTCCATTAGACTATATGAAGATATAAGCCACACATGACATAAAAAATATTTATTACCAAGTCGGCATTCCACAGCTTCGCTTACGACTTCATTTCGCAGCTCCAAGTTGGTTAGTTTAATCCCTCGCATTGTTTGCATTTTAAAAAGTGGTATGAAAATGTTAGGTTAGTTGATTGCATGCATTCGTTATTTTCCAACTTTTTTGTTATTTGTGGTGAAGTTTGTGGGCAGCATATCAAACAAGAGCTCCTTCTACCTTAATTACGGAGGATTTCATCAGTATAGTAAGACAAGTGTGTGTTGGTTGAAGAGCGATTTGGTAGCACTTTGTACCGATTTATCACGAACTTGGCTTCCTAATGAGAAATAGTGGAAGGGAACTGAAAGTTAGTCAGTTCACAACTGGAAATTGAATTGCTTAAATAGTTGCCGAAACGAACAAAATGCATAATATTAAGATTGATTTATTTTACGGCGTAATATGTATGTAATTATTTATTGTTACAAAATAGGAATACTGTTTCAATGCCTAAACCCTAATGCCTCCAAACTAGGCCTTTGTTTTCATCTTGGCTTCCACATTGCGCTACCACGAATAGACCACGTCCAGCACGCAGAGAAGAAAATATGGCAGCCGTAGCTCAGACTGTACGCGTAGTCCGTGGAGAGTCGATTCGGCACCGTTCGCAGCAACTGGAACTGACGCATGAAACGACTTGGCGCATTTTACGTCGAGATCTTAAATCGTACAAAATAGTTAGTGAAAGAGATAATCATAAAAAATAAATGCCAAAGAATGTTTTTTCCTATCTAATAATAATTCTATATGCAATTTGAAGTTTCTTTGTTTTTGCTTTAAAAAAGTAATGAACGTCGAAAGGGATCACCTTTTATAACGAGTCTGTGAAGTATATAGATGATTTTGGGAGATTATGAATCTTCTTAGAATTTGTTTAAAACCGTCTTTCTACGATATCCGTGAAGCTAAAGAAACCATTTTAAAAGCATTTGTTTCCTTTCTGATCGGAAAATATTCATGAGCTTTTAAGACATTGGAAATTTTTCAAGGACTAAAATTTCAAAGCGCATTCTTACGGTTTATCTTCGGTAGTTAATAAGATAACTAATTACATGTTTACCATCTCGGTATTAGGTAACTGTGATTAGTAGTTAAAAAGCTATTAAATAAACCAGTCCATATGGCATATTTCGCGCTTCAACATTATGCAAAACAGTGCAGATCTAATATCTCTCCGCGTTGCTAGTATGCGGTCAGGCTTCACGCCAACAAGGTGGCACTAGGCCAAAGATATTTTACTATCGACCCCGAGAACGGAAACTACTTCTTGCCAAAATCTTATAGATCGACTTTATCAGGATGTTAAACACTTCTGATTAAAATGTATGGAATCATTCTGCGACGATCTTATGAAACGATAATCTCACCCAATCTTTGAAATTCAGCAGCACACGTACGTCAAAGAAAAATCAGTTGTCACCGCCCTACGTGCCGTTTCTACCACAACCGCGTCTACGTTACCGGAAAGGATTCAGATTTTTATCCGGCCAAGCACTGTGAGCAGTTCACTTGCCAAGGTTGCAGGGGAAGAAAGCATAGTGTCCCACTTGCTTTGGGTCACCTTGAACAATGAATTTAAAAATATATTCAGCAGAGAGAATTTTACGATCGCCTCTTAACCGAATCTTAGTCGTCCCTTAGATAGCGAGTTACGGTCCAACTGTTGATTCGCAAAAAACAGAAATCTCGCTTTTTGCAAGAACGGCAAAAATTTCGCAATCCTTTTTTTAAGGGGTAGAACATCATGCTAAATTGGCAATGCGATCGAGAAAAAAGATTATGAGAAATTAAGGAAAATTTTTTCATTCACTAGTAGTTTGACATATTCACTGACATGAACGTGCTTCTTCTGTCTTCAAACTAAATGACTACAATTTAATCCTTCATTTCGAACTTGTGGGCATAAGAGAAGGCGCCAATTTGGTTCTACCCAGTAAGAGCATAAGCCTTCTATTGGAAAAAAATTCAGCAAAGCAAACAGCTACTACTTCTAGGAAAAAGTAATATCGGAGAGGCCATCACAGGGCTTCTACACTTGAGAACTTATTTCCAGAGAATTGGAAAAATCATAGTTTGGTTAACACCCGGTACCACATGAGCTTGCTATCTTTGCGCTATGGCAGCAATGGCTGGATGTCTTAAGCCAGAATGACCACAAATAAACAAGCCAAGCGGAATTCCTCGTTCTTGTACAGCTATGACAACAACAATACCTGATAAAATTACATGGGATATTCAAAAATACGTCTAAAGTTTGTATTTCCTTTCTGTATTATATCTTTTTAATCTTTGAGACCATATTAAGCCACTTACTTTAAGTAGATACAATTGTATTTACAGTTGCAGTTTTGCTGAGTTCAAAAATTGTTATTTGTGGAAACAATGAATATATACTTTTATGTATTTGAGTATATAAACATTTCCCATCACAATACTTAGTTTGTGGTTAATATACAAGGTGCATTCCAAAGTAAAGTGGACTTTTTGAATCTAGCGCCCCCTAGCGCCCATCTATATGTTTATCGATACCTTTATCGATTGTCCAGTGATGACATTTCCTCTATTGGAGGTGAAATTATTGCTTTTTAAATGTCAGTATGTTTGTGTTATCAGTGCGAATATTAAATTTTGCATTAAAATTGCTAAAACTTGTGCCGAAACGTTTCAACTGATGAAAAAGGCACAAACTGACTGACGACCAAAAATTGCTCAGAATCCAAAATTCGAAGAACGATTACTTCACCAAAAATCACATTTTAACCCTTAACCAATTCCCGTATTTGCCTGATATGGCACCGTGTGACTTCTTCCTTTTCGGAAATATGAATTTGCCCATGAAAGGAAGCATTATGCAGATGTAGAGGCCATGCAAAAGGCTTGCACCGGCATACTGGCGCCCATACCAGGCAACGAAGTAAAATAAATTGATTTTGCCGAAAAAAACATTTTTTCTGTTTTTTTTTTAAGTCCTGTTTACTTTGAAACGCACCTTGTAGTAGTGACTTTCCCAAGCTTTTTGCTGTCGCAACTGAATACATTGTATGAGTTACTGTCATGCGATAGCACGTGAGTTCAAACTCAAGTCAAGTTGAAATATTTCGGAGGGAAGGAAGTAATCCAATTTCCATTTTGCGTTAAAAAAGAATTTGGTCTCGTTCCTCCATCTTTATTATCGGTAAATTTTTGGCGAGTCTTTTCTTGAGGCTTGACGGCACAACAAAGCCGACGGCGGCCATATAAAGAGATCATTGTTTGTATCAATTTGAGGCATTGTGAGTTGAATTTCAATTTCACCGCGCAACATATGAATATCTCCGAAAACTCGGCCTAAACCTTGCACAGTCCAGTGTGGAAAATTTTTAATTGCATATATGAATTTATAAATACGCAAATGTATGTGGGAATGTCCATTGCCATCCCTGTGCAAGCATTTACACAAGTATTCATGCATTAATAACTTTTAAAGCACTCTCATCCGCTCAAAAGCTGCAAGTAACCATTTAATTAATGCACTTTTTCGCATAAAAGCCTATTAATTACACAGTATTGTCTCATGTATATAATTATAATATTTATGGGCATTTTGCCGTCGACACCAGCAAAGTGTTCACACACTTGTCGCTCTTTTGCTTGCGGAAAAACGAATTAATTATTTTTCACTATTTGTGAAGAGCAACTGTGTAGAATTATATACATATGTATATATGTACATAAGTGTATACAAAATATATACTTGTACAAATATATACTTATACATTATTGCAATTGCATTTAAAATTTTTGGAATTCTGAGTACCGTAAATTTTAATAATATTGGGTATAATTTCATATATTTAAAACCAAGGATATCAATGCTCATATATGCCACAGCAGAAGTAGACTCTACAATGTGTTGCATGGTCATTAACGAAATAATATAATAATATAATATATATGTCACTGAATAAAATCGGTAGAAGCAAATATCTTCAAATCAAAAGTATTATGTTTATAGATATTTACTCTTGCTTTCTTCATCTGAAGCCAATATTTTAAAGAAGCTTTTCACAGTTTGAATTGAAATATTGTAAAGATTTTGAATTGAAAACTAAGATGAGTTCGTGGCATTAAAACCAATTACAGCTATAATGAAACAGTTCACTAATTACTGGTAGTAGTGTAGTGTTTTATTCACCATAAATATATCTAAAACCTTACGTGCGTTCTTGTCCATTATCTTCAGGAAATTGAAGTTGAAAATTCCAGCAGCTAACGAATTTCAGTAATTGAATCTCTGACTGTTTTGAAATAACTTTGCAATGAGGTAATTTATTAATTGTTTAATTAGTACTTATTTGACAGTAAATTTAACAAAGAACAACAAAATCAGGAAAGTGACTCCTTAAGACATAAAATATTAATAAAAATAACTACAAAATGTGTTAAACTCTAATAATTGCACCAGAAATCCAAAATCGAATAGTAAAAGAAACTGTGCTAAATTATTTGATATATTCTAAACAATAGAAAGATATATGGACCGACTGGATATTTGCGTGAAATGAAATTGCTTAGCACTACATAAAGTGTTGGATCTATTTTCTAAACCACCGCCAACAATGTCTCTGATAATATTGATTTTTTTACTGCTGAAATAATGAGAAGTGATTTGACAAAAGAAGTCAAATTTCAACCAGCTGAAAGATTCGGTAGCCTTAAAACAAAAGTAACGGAGTCATGGCGGTGAGAAGACCAAATTATGTTTGCTTTTGGGAAACTAAAAGTATATGACATTTAATATGTTATTGTAGCGAGAGAAAACATTTCTGAAGTATTTCCGAGCCATCGTGTCAAGTTGATAGTCCTTGGCCGAAAATAAATCCAGATTCGTTCCTGTTACTTAGGCCACACTGTCGTTTAAGCGATATTTAATGTTCTGACACTGCGCTTATAAACTTTTACTCTTTACACCTACAAAGATGGATAAATATACGGAAGCTCCATATATACAAATATGATGATATTAAGGCTAGATAATCGACATTTAGTCTCAAATGAAGGAATATTTTGAATGTCGAATGTTGTATGAAAAGGTCACGTAAGGTTTCAAAATCAACATTAACAGTTTTGAGAAATATTCTTTCACACAATCTAAGCGTCGATATCAGGCTTTTTAATATACCACATTACCGTGTATAAATTTTGAAGTCATCTTTGGGAGCACTTTGATCTTTTCATGAACACTGCGTGCCTCTTTATCACTCTCCTCCTTTCGCTCTTTCGATATACTCCTTTTAAAATAACTTGTCTCGAACATTTATTATTACGCATACTTAAACGAGTTGAAGTTGCTTCTTAAACTTGCAGTTTTTCTTAGAAGTCCTTCAACACTTATAAAAGTCAGTCGACAGCACCAAAGTCACAATGCAATTCACTGCACTTTAGCGGCTTCAAACTACTTGAATTCCGAACACAACTCACAGTGGGTGTTCCGAATAATGTTTAGACGAAGTGAACAGCCTGGCTGGCCAGTAGATGACAAAAGTTAGAAAATATTTACAAAGAAATTCAGGTTACCATTTTTAGAATCAACTAAATATAAATACTTATATCAGACTGTAAATGTGGGCGGTAACTTAATATTATATTTACTCTGTTGCTGGCATTATCTCTATTTTAACAGGGTTTTATATAAATCTGCAAACACTACATATACTCTTGACTCCGATAAGGCTCATGTGACTGCATGTGTGGCATTAACCCGTTGGCCCTCTAGGTATTATCGCCTGATTCGGTATGAATAGGTCGACCGACACTTTCTCGCTTTTTCACTTGCTTTTTGGCACTTCTGTTGCAACACATGTGAAATGTATGTCAGCAGCTGCACCGAATGCAGCTTAAATCGTCTGAGTAGCTCAAGAGGATTGTTAAATTTTCCCTCTGCTTTCAGCGCTTTTACAGTTTAATGCCTGTGTTGTGTGTTCTGGCATGTTTGCCTGCTCCCAAAAAAGCCCATTGACATTGTTGCAATATATGAAAGAATATTTAAAGCGAATGTATACATGCAGACTATACACTAGTACAAATCCTCACATACGTGGGTAGGATTCGAAGTTCACAGAGCAATTATTTCGATATTTTTTGTGACAATTTTCTTTAGCAGGTATCGCGGATGGCTAGACCAATCCAATTTTTGAAAAAAAAAGTATGTAATAGGGCGGCCAGCAAATTCTTCGATAGTTAAAACTTCACAGCAGATGCTGCAAGTCTATCTTCTACCTGCTGGCATTATTTAACACCTTTTTTAATAATTTCTATTCGAATGTGCAATGCTAGTTTATGCATTTTTGCTTCTTTTGCAGCTCATCGATGCTGGAAATATATTTTTGGAACACGATACATAGCGTTATATTTATAATATTAATCAAAAGGGTTTAACATTTTTAGTTTTGGTCTATAATGGATCCATTACTTTTACCTCACACACCGGCATGACCTTAGCATTTTTACTTTAATATGCTGCCTTATAGTCCACTCCACAATCAAATCAGCGATCATTTTAAATGGCAAGATTTTTATGGTTTATCAATCGTATCGCGAATCTAAAACCTCCAAAAAGGTAAGGAGGTGCTGATGGTTTTTTTATTTTTATTTTATTTTTTTTTTGTTTTTGCTTTGGCTTAGGCCCCATAAGGTGAAATCAGAATAATAAAATAAAAGAAGGAAAATTGTTTTCGAAAATAAAAAGCTTCTTTCTTTAAATAAACCATTGCCTGTTTTAAAAAGGAAATTTTGATACTATGGCTCGCTCAAAGCTGAGTAGATTAAGCCATTTTCGTCTCAACTTTTCGGATACCCCTTTGAAATTTTACACATGTCTTATTCTATCTAAAAGTCTCCTCACATTAGGTATATCTCCCTTCCGCCTTTTCGTGTTTTGTATTTCGCGACTATGTATAAAGCATTACAGAGCTCGTATCTGGCAATACTATACATCTTTGAAAGGTCTTAACATAACCTACAAAACGACGCTATGCATAATTAGTTTGGATATTGCGTTCAACAGTTATAGACGTATAAATATGGAGTTCACTAACGCCGAAATTCGTGCTACTTTACAGTTTTATTTCGTTAAAGGCAAACCCGCTAGAGAAACGTTCCGTGAAATGAATGGTGTTTTGGGGGATGGTACTCTGTCACTTCGAACTGCGGAGGAATGTTTTCGATGATTCGGAGCTGGTGAAAACGACACCATGGATAGGCCAGTCGGCAGAAGATCTGTGACGAAGAATACCGAAAAAATCTTGGAAAATATCGAATAAGACCGGCGTGTGGCATATCGGGACATCGCCCAGAAGTTAGGAGATTGTCAACCATATTAAACCATCTGCAGAAGACTGAATACACAAAAATGCTTCATTTTTGGGTACCGCATGACACAAAAAAACCTTCTGGGCCGGAATGCTGCTGAAACGAAACGAACTCAAATCATTTTTGAAGCGGATGGCAACTGGCGACGAAAACTGGATCAAATACGACAATATCAAGTGAAAACGGTCGTTGTCGAAAGCCGGTGAATGGTCCCAAACAGTGGCCAAGTCAGGATTGACGGCCAGTAAGGTTTTATTGTGTGTTTGGTGGTATTGGTATTGGTATCATCCACTATGACTTGCTTCCATATGGCCACACGATTAATTATACCATCTACTGCGAACAACTGGATCGCTTGAAGCAGGCGGTCGACCAGAAACGTCCAGAATTGGCCAACAGTAAGGGTATAGTGTTATATCAGGACAACGGCAGACCACACACTTCATCGATGACTCATCAGAAGCTGCGGGAGCTCGGATGGGAGGTTTTATCGCATCCACCATATAGCCCGGACATAGGGCCGAGTGATTGATGATCACTGCAACACTTTTTATAAAGCATTGAATAAAGAGAAAAAAAGGGGTAAGGGAGATATTTGACAAACTTATATGTCGGAACAGCTGATACCGTAAAGCCGCCAAGACATATCATGAAATTTTTCTTGGATTATTTTTTTAAGACAACGTACATTCTCCGAAGAATTTGTTCAGACAAGTTGCCATAATTGAACGATAAAAACACATGTTTGGAAAACTTTTTTATTTCACAAGATATCTTCACGAAATTCGGCGCGATTATCCAAGACAACGTTACAATTTTCGAAGAAGATTTCTAGATCAGACCAGTTGATCATATAGTTACCACACAAAATTAATGGACAAAAGTAACTTTTTCTATGAAAAGAATATAGAATCGCTATAATAAATAATTACGCGCAAGGCCTTGTGCGATGCTATTTCGGAATTGTCTCAACAAAGGCTGAAAGATAGTACGTAAGTGTACGTGTGATGTCAGAATTCACTTGTGTGCTATGAAATGTCGTCCACTGATTTAGTCTTAATTTCAAATATAATAAAGAAAATGCGATGAAGCATATTCCTGAAGTTCTAAACTAGTTGAAAGAGTCTTCAAAGCAAATATAAAAGGAAAGGTTAAGTAACTGATTATTATTAGAAAAACGTTCTTAAACTATATGTATGTTGAACAGTCATTATATTTCTACTCTTTCAGAAAGTTAGAAGATGCGTATATTACGAGTGATTTAGATTTTTTCTTACTTTAATACCGATTCGCTCAACAAAAAACACGCCCATGTAGATATTAAAATACATCCATATTCAGACACACCTGAACATGAAATGAATACGAGTATTTGTGCAATCGAAAGTCTCCAAATGTGTGCTCCTTTGTGTGCCTCAGTATTCACGGATTCACGTAGTCATATGTAGGTGTATGTGTGGCCTGGTCAAGTTATTGTGTAACATTCACAGCGCCGGTGGGTTGAAAACAGTACAGTATCAACAAAAAAGAAATAAATTTGAGAACAAAATCAAATGGGGCGAAAAAATGCATTGCAAGATAAAGGTAGAAGGGTGCAGCAAAAAATTGTTCAAAAGAGAAATACAAATCGAATTACATAAAGTATTACAATAGAGCGCAATGTTCTCCGAACACAACACGAAGGGGACACAATGCAATTCACAAGAGCCGAAAATTATAGGTGAGCCGGAAATGTTTGAAATAACCAAATGTTGAAAATGCAATGCCGGTCCTTGGAACTTGCAGTTGTCTACAAAAAGTGTGAATAAGTTGAGAAGAGATCGTAAGGTAATCGGGGTGGGCTCGGTGACCAAATTGATTTTCTAATTTGCTGGATTTTATGAGTAGATTTTATTTTTCTCTAACCGCGCATGAAGATTTTTTGAATAAAGAGCCTATTTGAAGCTGAAACCAAAGAAGTTAATTTAAGATGAGGTTATGATGATGATACCGTCTATATTATTATCACATCAAGTCAAAGAAGAGTATATGATTTATTGTCTACAATGCTTATTGAATACAGGAGTGTGGATTGATGTCGGAAATTTAAAAAAAAAAAAAAAAATCTAGTTTCATTCAGATCTTCATATTCTTCACAAGACCGTAGTAATTAATTGAAATGTTAAGCAAGCAAAACGCAGAACTTATCACTATACTTTCTTAAACTTTTTTTTACTTTCCGTGCGTTCGAGATTTTCTTCAATTTTGTTTTTTCATGTTCTTCGTAAGCATAAGTAAAATAAATTATATAGTTTTTAATTTATTACGTTTAATGAATAAAACACAAAAAAGCTTTTCTGTGCTTTTTAAAGTAATTACGCGACTAAACTTCGTGTTTCAATTTAAAAAAAAAAATAAGTAAAATAAAGTAAAACATTAATTTCTATTATATTGTAAATGAAATGAAATTAAGAAAATTAAAGATATCAGTGTTTCATCGCATGTCAGTTTGTTATATTTCAAGCTCATTTTGTAAAACTCTACTCTACTATTAAATGATTTTGTCTTCAGCTGAATATGCTTTGTTTTTATTGTTTTCTATTTTCGATATATAACATTTCGTTAACTTATTTCTAAGAAAAATAAAAAAAAAATCTATACCGCGAAAAGTACCGCTATAAAGTGCTGTCAAATAGCATAACACTTGGAAATTTGAAATGGTAAGCTTTGCGTGGCCAGAAGTGTAAACATCTTTTGCGGCTCATTTATGAGAAAAAAAAGTTTGCCTACAATTAGGCTGTCTCGCGTAAAATTTTTAAATTGGTTTGTATATAATTTTCTTTTTTTTTTAAATTCCATATTATTACGTGTCGGATATTATTACAGATAATGGAAGGAACTAAGTATCCAATATTTTTTTGAATAATGTTTAATCTGGAAATTTGCGTTGAGTGAATTTTTATAGTTTGTAGATAAAAACTATTTTTTCGGACATTTAGTCTGTAAAAGAAACACTTATAAAGCTAGATTTGCACCACCTTTTCAAGCTTATCATGATGATATTTCGGAGCATGCTAATTTTTATATGGCCAATTTTTCTGGTTCACCAATTTCTTGCTCATTCATAGCTTAGGCCCTTTTTTATGTGATTCGGTCACCAAAAGCTCATCCTTAGTAACCATTCGCTGTTCTACTGGAATCATAAAAATGCTAACAGTTTGTCTGTGAAACGCATTTTTGTACGGTTCGTCCTTGTCTTCATCATTTTCAGTTATAACAAAATATGGGCAATTGAGGGCTGTCCATGTCGGATTATTTGCAAATTTCTTTTACTTAGTTAATCCTTAAATTCGAATTGAATCAGTTTAGCATTTTTTATTTTTGTTGTCCAAAACTGCATTTTTCAAATTTGTTTGTATAAAACAAATGGTCCCATTTATTCTAAATTTTTCTGTATATAGTCCTCTGTACAACGGTCCTCTAATTTTTCGATTGTAACATTTTTTTAAGACCCATGGTTTTCAATGAAACAGTACTTTCTGCGGAGGTACTTTTTTGACAGCTGTTACTCAGATTTGTGTCTTCTTTTTTACTGGCATAGACACCGCTTACGCGGTTATTGATGAAAAAACAACGGCGCGCCAGTTTGAGATACCTTCTCCAACTGATCTGGTGGAGATCTTTCTCTACTCTATTCTCATCGGCGTGTACTGAATCGAAAACTTTTAATTCTTAACTTTTACTTGTTAAGAGTAGATAAAATATTGGTCACAACTTTGCTTCCGCCGTTTCCAAATAGATGTCTGATAGATGACCCTGGTCGATTAAATCGTTTTATATTGATCTTGGACATTTGTGTCAACATTAAACCAACAAAATATTTGTAGAGATCTGTTTTCATCCCAAACTGAAAATGTTACTTTTTGAGTTGAATTCTCGACATTTGCGGGAAATTTTACTTTTCTTTTTTAATTTCAAGAAAAGTGCGGCCGGACCCGTTCACGCTTTACTGAGGCTGACACACACATAGATAATACTATTACTCCACTACTACCATCTACATGATTTCTATCACTTGTGTTGGTTTACAAGAAAATGGACCAGGAAGACATTACGTGTGTTACTTAAACATTGCTTTTGGAAGGCCTTAAATTTCCAAAAAACAAAAAAACGTCGGAAGCAAAGCTGTAGATCTAATAATTTTTTTTAATGGTAAAGAGTGAATCTGTTAGATCAAATGTAATGGAATGAGAAATTAAATCATAACATGTACGGCGGAATGGTTCGTTTAACTCAAAATTTGTTCGAGAAAATTGTAAAAGTAAGGGTCTAGACTGCCTGGTAGAGCGAGCGAGAACGTTAAAATTAATATCAGATAAGAGAGATRGGCTACAGACTGACCCATTGATGAGTTTTACAAGAAATATTATACCAAGCATCTCCCTACGACTAGCGAGTGTAGGGACGTTTATAAGTTTTAAACGGTTAGTATAAGGGGGAAGATTTAAACTGGAATACCAATGCAAATGATTTAAGGCAAAAAGTAAAACTTGTTTCTGAGCGAACTCTAACATATCCGAATGGACTTGGTAACTACGGTTCCATACCACGGAAGCATACTCTAATATAGGCCTCGCCAAAGATGTAAAAATAATTTTTATGGTAAGCGGATCGCTAAATTCTTTAGACCAACGTTTAACAAAACCAAGAGCACCTTTAGCTTTAAAAATCGTGAAAGATGCGTGAAGATTAAAATTGAGTTTGGGGTTCATAGTTACTCCCATACTTGTATATTGCGTATGAATTCGGGTCTACAGTTCTACGTGAAAAGCACATCGTTTTACATTTTTTAAAGTTCAATAGCATGTCATTTCTATCACACCAAGAAACTAGGATGTTTACATCTGTTTGCTACTGACATCTTTCGCTTTGAAGTATATGTTTTAAAAAGTTTTACATCATCTTCTTCTTCTTGATTGGCGTAGTCACCGCTTACGCGATTATAGCCGAGGTAACAACAGCGCGCCAGTCGTTTCTTCTTTTCGCTACGTGGCGCCAATTAGATATTCCAAGTGAAGCCAGGTCCTTCTCCAC
>NW_017537445.1:298382-303109 GCF_001853355.1 Bactrocera latifrons
TATGCAGGGAATGTTTCGCCTTCTCACTTTAGCTCACCTTCGAACGGATGTTCTTAGGCTACCCAGAGGATACTTGGTCAAAGACCGGAAGTCGTGAGCTGCTTGAGTCATATGTAAAAGAGTCGTTTCTGGCCACTCCCACGTGAATGGCGATCAGAAAACTTTCCTCACTTGCGTGAACTTCTACACATGACTCCATCCTCAGCATATAATAAAACTTTTGAAAATTTAACAACAGATATGTCATTAATAAATAACAAGAACAAAATTGGACCAAGATGGCTATCTTGAGGAACGCCTGAATGAACATTGATTATGTCAGAAAAAGTATCGTTAAATATGACTTGTTGAATTCTATTATTAAGATAAGAAGCAACCCATTTTAGAAATATTGGTAGAGAACCAAGAAGATCAAGTTTATTCAAAAGAATCGAATGGTTTACTTTAACAAAAGCTTTACTAAAATCTATGTATATAACATCAGTATTCTTATTCGCCCTAAAGCCCGTTGATACATGTGATACAAATTCAAGCAGACAACTTTGCTTTTCCTCTAAAGTATTCAATAGATGACCTAAAACCACTCTTATGTAAAGGAATTATAAATGACTTTTTCCATATGGATGGAAATAAGCCTTGCATAAGTAATAAATTAAATAGTTTTGTTAGGGGTATATATATATACATTTCTTAAAAAAGCATGAAGGAATTTTATTTTGGCCATAATTATATTATTTTTCTAACATATTTAACTGATGCGGAACATTCTTTGGAGATTTTGGAGAGTAATTTTACCTAAAGAATTCAGCGAACATATTAGAAATGGTTTGATTGTCACTAGACATACTAGACTTATACAGGGTCCGGCACTCGAAGTGTAACCAACTTCAGACCGTTCGCACAGCTGTCGCACTGGAATCAACTGTTTATAAAATTGCTGAATGACAGTTCGGAGTATTGTTCACAAGTGTACAAAAGCGTTTTGCCAAAAATGAACGCAAAAAAAAAGTGATCAGCGATGGAATTCAAACGTAATAGTGTGATTGCTTTATATTTAGCTAGAAAATCACATTCAGTAATTGTTCGTGAGCTCATTAATGTGAATAAAGTTTTTGTTTATCGCACCATCACTAGTTATAATGATACTGTAGGATCGCACAACGCCATGGAGGTAGTCATCAAAAAACTGCAACGTCACGAAAGATGGTTCGGAAAGTGAAAAAGCGTCTTGAGCGAAATCCACGACTACACACAGCATCCGACGTATATTGAAAAATGAGCTCAAGATCAAGCCTTACAAGTTCCAAAAGGCCCATGATCTCACACCGAAGCAGCAACAAGCAAGACTTGAGAGAGCGAAGCAGTTGCTTCGCTTGGCCGAAAGCGGCCAAATTCCGAACATTATGTTTTGTGACGAAAAAATTTTTCCAATTGAGTAATTCGTAAACTCTCAAAACGATAGGGTTTGCTTGACCGACCGTTCATACGAGAATCTAAGTCATCGGTTGGCCACCAGGAGTCAGCACCCACCACAAATAATTGTTTGGGCTGCTGTCACCGCAGATGGGGGCTCTCCAGTTGGTTTTCAACGAGCCTGGCGTCAATGTAAATGCGACATATTATCGTGAAAGTGTTCTGGAGGCTGATTTGAAGCCTTGGGTAAACAAACATTTCGGTAGCAAACTATGCACGTTTCAACAAGACTCAGCACCGTCTCACAAAGCGAGTGAACCAAGAATGGCTGAAAAACAACGTTCCGAACTTCATTACGACCACACAATGGTTCTCGAATTCAACAGATACGAATCCAAAGGATTATTCTCTCCAGTCCATTTTGGAGAGCAAGGTCCAAAGTAAAAAAATACACCAGACTCGAGATTCCGAAGAAAACCGGAAAGCCACATTCGGGCAGCTTGCGATTCGTTTTTTGACCAGTATTTTTTAATATACATATGTAATTCTTTCGAAAACCATAAATTATAACTCATTTTTTGAGTAACAACACATTTCGGAACATATTTTTCAAATAAATTTAAAATAGTTTCATTGAAATGGGAAGCACAAAATTCAATATTGCCACTGTAATCTGGCTACTTTACTTTAGAAAGTTCGTAATTAATCGTCTTAAAATTAACTTTCACAAAGTAGAACCGAAAACAAAGGTCTTGTGTATTATTAGGAGTACATTATTGTCCATGCCTCAGTACCATATAGCAGGACGGGAATGGTGAGGGACTTGTAGAGTTTATTTTTGTACGTCAATAGAGGACTTTATTTCCAATTGCCTTGTGGTGTTGATATTGGTTCCAAGGTAGACGAAATTATCTACAACTTCTATGTTATGACTGTCAGCAATGACGTGTGCGCCATGTCGTGAATGTAGTGACGGTTTGTTTGATGACAGGAGATATTTCGCCCAAACTAGATGGCCGCCGAGTCCGATTTTCGTCAGAAAATGTTGTGCTGCGCAAAAGATCTTTTAGTAGAATGTGTATGTTAATAAAAGGAATTGTCCCGTTTCGAGTGATTATAATCCACAAGCCATTGTCCTCAGAGGTCACCGATTGTTGCGTTTCATGGGAAGAAAACATCATTGGTCCTTATTTCTTTAACAATGAAGCCAGCCATAATGTTAAAGCCATTAAGGAACGCTATAGATACATTGATTAGCGCCATTTCCGTGCCTGTATTAGGGGATGTTCATGTGGACGACCTGTGATACCGACAAGACGGCGCTGCACACCAACAAAACAATCCATTTATTGAAGTAAGCTTTTGTTGAGCGCATTGTTTCGTGTCGTTTTCCTGTGCGCAGATAAACCGGTAACAATAGAGTATTTCATTTCTAATTGCTGACAGAACAATTGCTGCAAAAATTGAACGTCTGAATATTTTGCGTGCCAGCCGCGGCATTCACTTGCTGGGAAACATTTTTAAAATATAATTGCAAGCCCTTATCTTTATAATAAAGCTAAATACTTGACTTACTTGACACTCGAAAACAACAATAAATAATTGTCAAAAGTCTATATTTGTCATCCAACATTTATTTACTGACGTTATATAATTAATTTTTTACAAGTTTTTCTGGGCTTATATTTTATTTACGTTTGAATTTCGTTTTATTGTTTTATTGTTTTCAAAACTCACGTTTATAATAATTTTTACATTCTCATAACAAACACTTCACCAACTATATATGCAATTTTAAATGTATATATATCTTAAATATATTTATATATGTATGTATGTATTTTTTTTTATCAAATTTCATATGTGTAGGAGGCATGTTAATCTGAAAACCAAACGTAATACAAACACTCAGACTTAGTTACAGTTTTAAACACTTACACACACAAATACATACACATAGCAACAGAAGTTATGTGTTAACCGCTATAATACCTAACGCTTATTTAATACTCAAATTAGCTCATTTACATGGAAAACACATTCATAAGCTATAATTCTATATGAATACATATATATACATTTGTTTGTATATATTATATGTGCTATGTATTTTAGTTGCAATTAACCATCAAATTTAAGTCAATATTTTTCTTGACACTACAATTTTGCACTTCAAATTTCGTCTACTAATTCAATAATGTTTTTGGTTTTTATACATATATACATACATGAGTGTGTATATGTAACTCTGTATATATACGAGATTTCCAAACAAAAATCTCATGAAATTCTATTTCTAACAATTTCCAACATTTAATTGTACTTTGTTATAACACATTTTAATAAAATATGTATGCATTTATTTACTAAACTAACTTTTTTTATACTTCATAAATATATACAAAATTATATATTTACTTAGTCATTAATAATTATTTCAAAATAACATTTTGAATAAATTTACCTATGTAAAACTAGTATACCCTGTAGCAACAGTATAAAAACTAACTAAAATATGTAATGGAAACGTTTGTACAAGTAATTACAAAGCCTTAAGTGCGCCTACGGATATGCAATGATTTATGTAAGTACTAAAAAGCAAATACATAGTATGACAGGTAATCGGTAATGATTTCGATATACTATCTGTAACCAATATATAAAAAGCTTAATAAGACAACGTAATTAACATTAAATAACAGATATTACTACCAAACTCAAAAAATATTATAAGCTCTCTTCCTATGGAAGAAAATAGTAAAGAGAGTCATACCGATTTCACATTAATTACCATTGCACTGCAATATTTAACCGATGGTAAATGGATTGCTGGTCGTTAAGGTGGGCAAAAGGGTTCTGTAGTTAGTTCATCGACATGATATCGACCTATCTATGAGAAATCCATAAATTGATCGATAAAATATAATTTTCAACTCTAAATAATCGTGGTTTCAATAAAGGCGATAACATTTGTTCAACGATAAAAGTAGTAAATAGTTTTCAACATAGCTCGAAGTAATCGATTTTATTATCGAAATCTTTTACAATAGTAAGTAAATTTCATTGTCGAATTGTGAGCTGTGTGGTTAATTTAAATTTGATAAAAATAAATTTCTAAAATTTGATATTCTATTTGAACTTTTCGACATATCAATTTATTCACGATTTATGGCACAGAATTCTGAATATTAAAACTGGTTTACAATAATCGATTCTTGAATTTTAGGAACTTTAACTGGAAAACAAATACAGCCACAATTGGATTGATATATATTTATATATATTTTATTGATATACATACACTTGTGCTCACA
>NW_017537445.1:304800-346439 GCF_001853355.1 Bactrocera latifrons
ATATATTGATGGTTATATTAGCAATAACTGACAACTGAACTAAAATAACCGATTGATTTAATAACAATAACTGAGTGATATACACAGAAATAATCGACAAATATACAAGAAAAATTCGATAAATAAGTAAAAGATTTTGATAAATAAAAATAATATTAGAAACAAAAAATATGGATTAATAAAAATATCGATAAATAAAAGTATCGTTGTAAAACAAAAACTATTCGTTAATAACCAGGATCTATGACAAATACGCAAAAGTAACAATAAAACCGGATATGAATAAATTTGGCCGTAGCCGATTTCGTGATGAGTGAAATAATGATGCAATCATTTGCGCAGGCCGTTTAGCAACAAATTTTAACTTGAAAAAGCGCTTATTACAATTTATTCGGATTACAAATTATATAGCCTACTTTTAGGCTTTTTACCAATTTTATTTGTAATTTACAGTTTAAAGCCCACCCTTAGGCATTCCAATGGTACAAGCAACACATTTATACAAAGTTTCCATTTACAGTTATTTAAGTACTATTAGCATTATTATTATTTCCACCAATTTTAGATTTGTTGAAAATACTTTTGAGGTCGCATAACATGCATACCGAAATTATTTAAATAGTTTGCTAATGTCTACACTAAATGCTAAAATATTTAAGAGAATTATTTTTATAAAATATATTTGCGCCTAGAATGCTATAATGCAGCAATACATTACATTTATATAGAAAATTTTGTTTGCATTTTTTCCACGAATTCTATTTGCATAACAGCCATTTTTCCATTACTAATGTATCGATATATGAAACCCTTAAAAAATAATTTGCAGCTGAATCGCTTGCATGTGTGCCTAAAAGCTATTTAAAATATTTTTCATTGATTTTGTGAGTATTTGCTTAACGCAGTATCATGCTTATGTAGTTGTGTTATATAACTAATTTTCATTGAGATATTTTTCCACTTAGAATTAGCTAACGGTTGTTATGTACAAGTGCAAACAGACATACATATGTACTTCACATTTTGTTAGTTTGGCGTTGCCTAAAAGTATGCAAATATATGTACGTGTATCTTTTTGGCAGCTTAATATTGAATGCATTTGCGTCTGGGGGGTTTACAGAGCGTGGTGGGTATCTTCCGTTTGCATATTTGAAGGGTTACAGTTTTGTGATTGTGTGTTGCATTGTGAGCAGTACGTAAAAATTTTAAGTTGAGGGCTGGTTTATCGTGTCATTTTTATGCATTTATTTTAAACCACCAAAGTTGGGGCTCATGTTGTACGCTATTTTGCAACTTTTAGGCTGCACGTGCATAAAATGCGGTCTGTATGTTGTGAAAAGTTCTAACTAACAAACTAGCGATTATAATATAATTATTAACTGTCTATGTTTTTGTCACATAACTATATATTTAAAGCCATTTTTGTATTTACATACATACATATATGCTACATTATACAAATATTACTTGATTACTATGAGTACTACAATGCAACGCATTTTAATTGCGCCTGAATGTAGACCGTCTGACAATCGAAAACTCATTTATTTACAAAGCACAGTTAGCTGTTTAATTTTACACTTTACTTTAGCTTTGTAATATAGTTATATGTTCAAAGAAACAGAAAAGAAAATAGCTTTTATTCCTTTCTAACCAACAGTTCGGTCGTATAAACCCTTAAAGTATGCAATGCAATTGTGCTGCCACTTGAAAACAAAGTGTTAGCACAATTGACGTAATTGTAATTGCATACAGGTTTTATAATTTCTATTTTTTCGAACACGCATATTTTTTGCTTTTAATTGTTGTAACTGCTCAAAACTGTACCTATATGTTATTGTATACTCCAGTCTGAGCATAATTGCTCCATACATTTATATGGTGCTTCAAATCGTACGTGTGTCACGCAACTGTTGTGAATTTGGAGGCGTCAATGACACTGGATAATAGGTACAAAGCATGCTTGTTATGTATGCATGCTTTCAAGCGTGAACAAAAACAGTTATTTGTATGGATTCAGAATATAATTGGAAAAAGTAGAATAAGCACAATTTTAGGCATTGCTGGAGTTCTCGTCTGTATGTATTATATTTTATAACATTTTCTCTACTGATATTTTGATTTGAAATACAGTAAAGTAATAAATACAGCATTTTGGTGTCTGTTTACGAAAATGATATTGCATAATTTTAGGAGGCTTAGGTGAAACAATTGAAAATAATGAACTTAAGGAACGAATAGAAGTAAACGAAGCCTACTTTAAGGCAATTTATATATGTTAACGTTGAACAAAGGACTATAAATATGCGAAATTATAAATAGTTTTTAGATAGACGGTTATTTTTCACTTTTTTGTATGCTTGGTATTTCAAAGAGTGGGAATTTAATGGTAAATAACGAGGAAGAAATATATGTTTCGATAATAAATATAAAAATAATTAGTAAAAACTGAACTAGAACTCAAATTATTTATCCTTGCATCTAAATCTATGCTACGAAAACTAAAAATTCATAAATTCTTTCTTAAAGAACACTTGAAAAAGTAATAAAGCTGAAGTAAACAGATATTAGTGTAGAAGATCATTCAATAAATGTATACAAAGATGTATTTATAGTCAAACCTTTCTCTCAGTCACAAATCTGTCTATTATTTATTTTTTATTTTTTGCTAACTGTTTTTTCTGTCTGAACTGACTTTTCGTTGGTTCAATCAAATACTATCCTTTATACATTATTAATAATTTCATATTTTGTACTTATTATCCTATTTAAATACATGCACTTAAACTACATTTTTAAAATGTCTACAGCTGAGTTTTGCTTAAAAAATTATATTACAAGTGGCTGACTAATTTGAGTTTCCTTTGGCCTTAGAACGCATTCTCAGATTTAGAAATGTGTCTCGATCACCTGTAAAGAAAACAAATATTTATTAAATATTATATGAAAATGCAGTAGAAGTATTTTAAGGGCTTATATTACATATTTTGATGACTTTGAATGATATAAATAGCAACACTTCTGAATATACTTAATTATATGTACATACAAGCAAAACACATCGCTAAATTGTTCACAACACATTGCACGATAGTCATATAATCTATCGTGAGATGGAGACCGGTATATGCCTCTATGCATTAGTGGGATCAGCATATATTTAGTATTACATGAACTTTTGGTTATAAAAAAATTTGTTCACTTCGGATCCCATGCAATTCGTCCATCGCTCAAAAGAGGCTCCTGTCGATTGGTTGAGATAAATGTAATAGAAACGATAACGGGTTTCGGAACATGTTTGTGTGACAGCGGTTAGAATGACTGCATTTTTGAGCACTCAAATCATCGATTTGATGTGTCATCCATAGCATAGCCGTCATTTGGCACAGAATGTCCAAGAGGATACGGTTTTCGACATGTAGCTTATTCAGAGTGATAAAAGTGGTTCTGCAATTAATTCAAACTAATGCTAAAGTTTATAGAAAGTGATTTTCAAAGCTATTTTTTGTCCTATAATATATGATATAAAAGGTAATTTTTGTATCAACATATATACGCACGTGTAGTCGTGTATTTGTTAAGTCTTAACGGAAATATTTCACTTTAAACGCGTTTTTCTTGAACAACCATTTGGCTGGACCTATCGACTCCAAATTTGATACGACTCTCTTAGCTGTAATTGCTAAACATTTGAATAAGACTTAGTATAATAATTTGGATTTCGTAAGTCACTCTGAGGTTAAAGCTTATCACAAACAAACTACTATTTGTGGGAAGAACCATATTGTCATAAATGAAAATTTTATATATAATATATACTGAGGTGAGGTCCGAAGTCAAAATCGCTATCATTAATACTTCTAGAAATATTCGGCTTTTTAAGTAAGGCTTTATAGAATTTTCATAGATGGTATGTAATAAAAAATAAAATTCCATACAGGCTGGCTTAATTAAAAGTATCTCGAGAAGTATTAGTGATAGCGATTTTGACCTTGAACATTTTTTGTAGCAAATAAAATTTCCTACAAGTTTATCATTCACATTTTTTCTATAGCTCTTGTCATCTACGAGATATGTATATCCAAAACAAATGCGAATTTCGTGGAAAAATAAGGTTTAGAGACCCGTACTACATCGCCGATATGTATGTATATCGACTTAGTCACAATGGGCAATTTCGTAGAGTGTTCAATTCTGAGGAATATGTGTCTAAAGTCAAAGCGATGCCATAAAATGCCTCGGAGAAATAAAAATTTAAAGATAAAAAAGTCACGATTGTCGTGTATTTTCAATGGAACTTCGACATGCCTTGGTCTATTCCATAATGTTAATATTAATGACTCAAATTTTCAGGGAATTTTTTTTTAGGGTATTTTCAAGGAAATTTCATGATGGGACTGCAAACAATTAATAGTTAAAAAAACAACCTAATATAAACATATGTAGACTATACGTTTTTAAGTAGAATAATATTCCTCACCGGCAGACACCATACTACGGAGCATCCCTAGGGATTCCAAATTGACAAACGCCTTATCTTAAGTAAATAATATAATATAATATAGTTTTAGGCGTTCCAGCATAAGTATAATTAAAAATAGTTTGATTTGCTTTTCAAAAAGAGCAGAGCAAAAGATCTGTAGCAACAAACTTTACCACTGGAAGGTATCGATAAAGGCCCAAAAAAAATAATACCGCTCAACGTTCGGAGCGCTCGGAGTGCACACCTCAAACTTTAAACGCGTTTTACTCAAAACACACTTTTTTAAACTGGCGGTAATGATTCCGGTCGGACTCAACCGATTTGCTTATTTATTATTTTTTTTTTAATGTTCACAAAACGCCTGACTATCGTCCACACTAGATTCATTATTTCTTTATAATTTATTGACAATTTTATGACAAAATGTATGTAAAATAATATCGGGAAAAGTTAAAAAAAAGTTAATTACTTTTTTATTTATCAACATTTTTTCATTATTCTGTTAGGAAGGATAACCATTCACGTACTTTTTAAGAATAAATTGGGTTTTCGTGTTTCAGATGATCCAAACATGCGAAATTGTGTCCACCAGTGAAAAAACGCATCTCATTCACCCAGCCATTTCACCGACAGATGTCATCAAAAAATTCCGAAAAAATTTGTGTATACCCTCCACGATATATCTCATGATATGCTAAAAAAAGTTGTAAAATAAATATGTCTATAAAAAAAAATTTCAAAAAACTGCTCAGATTACCCTACTGACCCCTTATGAAGAACAGAATGGCACAGAGAGGTAGATAGAGAACGAAGAGTGATAAAGAAAGAGAGTGCATAAAATTGAGATGCTACCTGCACCGTGCACTAAAAGCAAAAAAAAATAAAAAATAAAAAATAAAAAAATATCCTGCATTACTAAAATCGACACTCGCTCCGGAAAGTAATTTGACTGCACTTTTAATATTTCTACCTTATATACAAGGTGAGTTCCCAGTAAACAATGCCTCCCGGTGCCGTCATCTATATGTCGATTGGTGCCTTAGAATCTGCTATTTTTATCGATTGTCCAATGAGAATTTCAGGACATTTCATAGATTGGAAGTGAAGTTATTGCGTTTTAAGTGTCAGTATGTTTGTGTTGTCGGTGCGAAAATGAACTTCGAACAAAGTGTTAACATTAAATTTTGTTTTAAAATTGGTAAAACTTTTACCGAATCGTTCCATTTAAGGAAAAAGATTATGGCGATGATTGCCGATCCCGTAGCAGAGTGGACGAGTGCTTTCAACGTTTTCAAAAGGGTCGTGTGGACATAAATGACGATCAATATGTGGGCCAATCAAAAACCGTGATCACAGGAAATTCCATCAAAACTGTGCGTGAATCCATCAAAAATCAGCAAAAATCATCACTGAAATTCATGTAGAAATTGAACATCTCCAAAACATCGATTTGTCGCATTTTGACCGAACATTTGGGCTTACGAAAGGTGCACCTTGTGTGTTCTGCACAAATTGCTCAGAATCCAATATTCGAAGAACGATTATTTGACCATCAATCACATTTTAACCATTACCCACTCCCCGTAGTCACCTGATATGGCACCGTGCGACTTCTTCCTTTGGAAAAACATGCATTTGCCCATGAAAGGAAAGCGTTATGCAGGCGAAGAGGCCATTCAAAAGGGTTGCGCCGGCATACTGTTCGACATGCTTTGCGCTGCGCAAAAAGCTATATTGAAGCAGAAGGAGACTATTTTGAACAAAATAAATTGATGTTGCCGAAAAAACCATTTGTTCTGGTTTTTTGTCCTGTTTGCTTTGTATATGTGTACACTGAAGAGCGAAGCATCTGGAAAAATTTGTACAAATTTTGTAACTCTTCGTTAAGTAGCTTATAAGTAATATAAGTATATTTCCAGCATAATTGTGACAATTACAGCGGACCATCGACATAATTGGTGGATACATTTGCTCATATTATAAAACCAAAAATATTTTTTCAATGTTGCTTTTTTCCAACATCGGCATGCTAATATAATTCACGAATATGTGATTACCTCAGTCTGATTTAAGTGACCGGAAGGGAACCGGTCAAAAACTTTCAACTCGGCTGCATTATTTTTTGTGTTCCCTTTGCAGCAGTAAGCCCCAGCTGAAGCAAGCACATAGTTTTAGAGGTTGTGAACTCTTTGCTCTCTAACTTGTCATGTTTAAATTCCTTATGCCTCTATTAGCAGCAGTAAAAATTATGCTGCGCATGTCACACTTACTCTCAACATACGTGTAACCAAGTTGGCATTTACCGCATTTGACGTAATGCTCTTCATTAAATTAGTTACGGTCAACTACGGCAATATTCAAATTGGCAGACAGCCACCAAAAAAAACTTTTTCAAAGGATTCGTGCATGCACCTTCATTGAAAGTATTAACCCTTAAAGTGGTCTGCATAATTGCAGGTGCCATTATCGCCATATATTTTGTGGTTATGCGCTTAACTGGAATATAAAATGCTTTAATATAAATGTACCGCTTGAAAATAAATTGAAACAGTTTTGGTGGAAATTGATGAAATAGTGGAAAGAAAAGAAAGTTTAGGTTGTGGGTTTAATTGTTTTATAATCAGCAGAGATGGCGTTTGCTTAAGGGTTATCTGTTGTAATGTCTGAATATATATTGTATAAGATATATATATACTACATATCACAACTTAAAAATAAAACTTATAGCAATCCGATCTAAACAATTTCTTCTGATATTACATTATTTCTATAAACAATAAGTCATACCGAATTTCGTGAAGATATATCGTCAAAGGAAGTTTCCAATGCAAAAACTTGATTCCGATCATTCAGTTTGTATGGCACCTATATGCTATCGTTATCCAATCTGAACAATTTCTTCGGAGATTACATTGTTGCCTTAGAAAATAATCGATACCAAATTTCCTGAATATATCTTGTCAAATGCGAAAGTTTTCATACAAGCCCTTGATTCCGATCGTTTTTTCGGACAACTGAGCAGCTTCATGAGGAGAAAATGACGTTGGCAAAATTTCACAAGGATATCTAAAAAACTCAGGGACTAGTTCGTATATATACAGACAGGCGGACAGCTAGACAGACAGACAGACGGGCATGGCTAAATCGACTCAGCTCGACATACTGATCATTTATACACTGTGAAATTCCTCATAACCGGACACTCACGGTCGCAGTGTTTTTGTCCGGTTATGGTAGATGTCCGCTTATAGAGAATGAGGTCAAAAAATATATACTATACATATAAAAATCATTGTAGTTTATTTAAGAAATTTTTCGAAGTAAAGAATATTTAAATACTTTAGTATTACATATACATACATACATAAATATATCRATTAAATACATTGTACAAGTCTTTACGTTTCAATATCGACTAGTTTGATAAAAAAATATTGTGTGATGCTTGTTTGTTTTAACATCGATTCCTTTGATTTGAAATTTTCATTTTCAAAGTGACTCGATATTTTTTAACCTGCTGAAAAACTACATAGTCATTTTTTGCAAATTGTTTCAAGCGCGCAACAAGTTTTAAAATAAAGTCACTTATTTCTTCTGAAGGTTCATCTTCTGAATCACTTTAGTCCATAGTATCATCTGGTTGCTCAAATTGAATTTCTATATTGTTGTCCTCAGTGAAAACATTTTGATCTATTTGGAGAAACCTTCGAAATCATTTGCCAAATCAAGTCCATCCTGAAGCCTAGCATAGACTGCCAGTGGGATGTCATCTTCGGGATCAAAATCTGAAGGATGCTCTAAGGTTTCCAAAAATCCTGCTTTACGGAAGCAGTTTCGGATTGTTGTGGCTTCCACTTTATCCCAAGATGCTTTGATAAAATATACAGCTTCCAGTACATTAATCGATTTTGAAAGCTCTGAGGCAGAACTTGTATCGCCAATTTTAGTTATCAAGTGTTTTAAAACTAAGCTTCTATACAAAGTTTTAAAATTTTGGATTATACCTTGATCAAGGGGTTGGCTAACTGCCGTTGTATTTGGTGGCAAGAAACAAATTTTTATGTTGGTCAGGTCTAATTCCTTTGGATGAGAAGCCGCGTTATCTAGAAACAAGATAATTTTTCGATTCTGGGCTTTCATTCTTCGATTGAACTKCTGCAGCCATTCGCTCATCACTTCTCGAGTCATCCATGCTTTTTTTTTTATTAGACTTCCAATCCACTGGAAGTTTTGCAATTGGAACATGTTTAAAGGATCGAGGATGGGCTGCTATCTCCAGCCATATTAGCACAGAACCAAATTGTGAGTCTTTCCTTTGATAGCTTACCTCCCATACATTTTCCAGATTTAAAAGCGAAGGTTTTGTCCGGTAAGGCACGAAAGAAAAGCCCACTCTCATCGGCGTTGTAAATGTCGTTAGGCTTGTAACCATTCAACAGAGTTTGCAGCTTTGTCTGAAACTGTTCGACATCATCCTGATTCACATCTGAAGCTACACCAGATATGCATTTGAAGGAAACAATATTCCTTAATCGCCATTTATTTAGCCATCCAACCGAAGCTTTCAAATTAGGTACACCCAGTTTTCCTGCAATTTCCATTGCCTTTGCTTTCAAAATGGGACCAGAAATCGGAATATTTTGACTTCTAGCCTTAGCAAACCAATGAAAACACATCCTGTCTATTTCCGAGCCGCCCTCTTTAAGGAAACTTCGCTTTTGGTGAATATTACATCCAGACTCCCATTTAGAACGAATTTTTTCTTTATTTTTATTAATTTCAGCAGCTCGCGTTTTGCCAATATAGAACCTTTTAAAGCAAAGGAAACGTGTACCTACAAGTTAAATTTTGGATCCACTATACTTTACCTTTTTGCAATTCCACGTACTGATAACTTTTCTTTTTCGAAAACATTAATAATTTGCATTTTCTCTTTAATAGAAAGTAGCTTCTTTTTCGGTGCCATATTATTACGAACTTTGAACGCAACCACTCGCATGCAACTTATTTGCCAAACTGAATAGAAACCATCTTTTACTTGACACGCATGGCTTGAATGTGTGCATACATGTTAAAAGGGGCATCCCCTATTTCATTTTTATAATGAACAACAAAGCTTGCTTGCGATGTTTTTGAATTTTGTCCGTTTATGAGAAATTTTTTCATGGAAATGGCTTGAAATACAGTGTCCGCGTCCGGTTATCAGAGCGTCCGTTTATTAGAATGATATTTGTATGAAAAAATTATTGGAAAACCTGTGTACACAAAATTTGTCCGGTTATTGGAGCTGTCCGGTTATAAGGACTGCCCGTCTTGGGGAATTTCACCGTATACACTTTATAGGGTCTCCGACAATTCCTTCTGGCTGTTAAAGACTTCGTGTCAAACTTAATATGCCCTGTTCAGGGTATAAATATTTGTATTAGAAATATAAAAAACATTATTAACAGAAGTGTGTGTTTACACATTCTCAACGAGATCAAAATCCAAGTCTAAACTAAATTATATACTCAATTTGGCCAGTGCATCAATAGCAGTTCAAAAGCTTGCAGAAACATTTTTAAAGCTATTTAAAGAATCCCAAGCTGTGGAAACGAAGAAACAACTGCTTCCGTGTGCACCATTTCCAGCAAATAAAAATATGTTAGAATTGTAAAAAAGTGAAAAAGAAATCACGTATTTATTACTTTTATTTATCAGTATTCTATTGCAATTTAGGCTATCACATTTCGTTCAACCAACTGCACGCACTACAAATTGAAATTTTAATTCCATATAAACATACCCAAAGGAGCATTTAAACGCACACACATCCCCACATACAACGTAATATGAGAAAGCCTAGCAACTTGTAGGCATTCAAGTACACAACTTAATTGAGAGATAAAAAATAGCACGTTCAACAGCTATTTACACAAATGATATATGTGTGCGTCATTACAAACACCATCACACTTACAATTACCATTACTGGGTACGTACAGCTGCGAGCAGTGAAATAGTAGTGGGTGTTAGAGCTTTACATATCTGTGAGTTATGTAAAATGCCAAACAATTTTAACATCCATTGAAATGCAAGAGTGGATCATATTTTCCAGACTATGTTTATTACTAAAATATTTAGATTTGAATATGTACAAGATATGTTTATTTACAAAGATGTGTTTATGTATGAAACTTGTTGGGAGCAGTAAAATAGTAGTAAAGTACTAAAAATCAAAAAAAGAAGTACTGAAAGATTTTTGCAAGTTTTTTCTATAAGAGATCTTAGTACTTGGTAGCATGATCATGATTTTTGATAACTGCACTTCATCGCTTCTTCAGAGAATCTACGAGACTGTGACATATTTCCGGTGGTATGCTCTGCAATGATTGCTGCACTACGGTCCACAACTCGTTGTTGTTTTTGGGTTTATCCTTCCACACGGCTTTCTTGATATCTGACCAACGGTTCTCAACAGGACAGAGGCCAGGCGATTGAGCTGACCTATCCATGACATCAATTCCATTGACCCGAAACCACTCCTTTGCCACCCTACTGGTACGCTTTGGGTCATTATTCTGCTAAAATATACTTTTCAGCGGGATGTCCTCTTCAGCAAATGGTATCATAATATACTGCGTTATATCCTCGAATGTATGTCGGTCCGTTATGCTAGTGATCTTGTGAATTGGGACTGCACAAAAACATTGGGCCTGTAAAAAAAACACACCAAACCATGGAAATCAAACCGAAAAGCTTCATAGTTTTTGTGCTGAATCTGAGGTCGTACTCTCTATTAGGGGAGCGTCTTATATAGATAATATAGTGTATAGAATAACTTTCAACACGTCTGTCCACAAGATGTTGCGCCATTTCTCAATCGGTTAATTCTCAATCGGTCCTTTGGCAAATTTAAGACAACTTGCTATATGATTTTTTTTTTAATAATGGTACCTATCGAGGACTGCGGACATATWAATTATGTTCATGTAGAAGTCTTCTCACTGTATGAACACCGTAGGCCAGATTCAGTTCATTCCGAATCTCCATAGCTGACATTCTAGGTCGAGCCTTAGTACATCTTACAACTATTGGTGTAAAATTCTGGGAAAGAATCCATATTGCGCCCCTTTTTTCGTCTTTTTTTTTTTATAAATAATTGCATTGTGAGTCGTTGTGGCTTAACACCCTACAATTCTTTCCACTCCCTTGTAGGATTTACCGTTATTTATGGCAGATTGAATACATTCTCGTTTTTCGTCATTACGGTGCTTCCCACGGCCCAAAAAAAAGTGCAGTCATATTTTTTTTTTGCGTATTGCATTGAATAATTAATAAAAGATCTGGAAACTCACTTTTTGTTTGATAAAATTAAATTTCTTTTATTAAAAATTATCTGTTTGCAATCATCTCATTGTTCACTACTATTCTATTGCTCGCTTATAAAAAGAGATATCCAATAAAATTGGCTTTAAAAAAGTAACGGTAAGTAATTCACACTTATTGTTGTATATAATAGGACCGTTATACTTGAGAGAATATAAATAAAATAATTAGCGACGGCAATATCATAAAAGCAACAATATTTAAAGCAAAACTCTCTTGGCCAATAGGCACTACTACTTCAATGCTCGCAACTGTATGTGTTTGGCAAGTGCTCAACAAAGCAATTGCTTGCCTAGCAAAGCTGGCGACCCTCACGCGCTGCTTACACTCAACATTTATTTGAACAAGCATCACCAGTTGTCACGTGCCGCATGACCAACGTTTGTAACAGCTAAGAAAATAATGACAAATGTTGCTGTGCGCCACTTAATCATAATGAGTACGACAGTGCGTATACGCAACGTCCAGAACGACACAGTAAACAGAGTTGAGCGCTGTGGCACAGTAAGCAATAGAAGTGCGGGTTTAGTGTGAACATATATTTACTATATGCAGGGAAACATGTAAAAATTAGTAATAGAGTATAGTATTAGACCTCAAGTACAATTTTTTTTTTTTTTCACAATAAAGGGCTTCTATGCAACCGGTGTTAACATATTTTCTTGTTCTATTACAAAATTTTGATAAAAGCTGTAAATGTGGCCTTGGGTTGTCTTTGATGTTTGAAAATTGTGAGTGTACAAAATTTTCAGTTACATCCGCGGAAAGGTAGTGATATCGATTTTTTTTTTTCCAATTGAAACCACGGATTTTTTACTACATGAAAAAACACAATAGCTCGTTCTGATTTTCTTCTAAAGAAATTAATACTCTTACATAGAATATTTGCACAATTTAAAATTTTGTACACAGATATACTATTTTCAAAAATTGCCACCAAATATCTACAACACCAAAAGTAACTTTTGCTTACTGGGATTCGGTACTTAACACTAGCCGGTATTGGTGTGAGAAGGTGCTTATTTATTTCAGCTGGCTCATAATGTAAATTTCCCTGGCCATGTGCCAGGCGAGCATAAATGAAAAATGCTTTTTTTTGGCGTATTTGCGGATGAATTTTTACATTTGACGGAAGTTGTAATAAAAAAGTGCTTAAATTTTTTCCGATATTCATTACTTTCGAAGTTTAAGTCTTAACTGCCAAACACCGCAGCTTGCTTTGTGCCTTACAAGAAACGTTTAAACATTAAGTATGCTGTTCCCTTGCGAAATTGAAATTTTGGTGCTTCGGTAAATGAAAAAAATTGGGTGAAAGTAGAGAGAGTAGATTAGGTAACTAGTAAAAGTGGTTTAAGCTATGGCATTTTATATAATCTAGTAAGGAGACTATGGAGGATGGAGTCGTGTGTAGAAGTTCACGCAAGTGAGGAAAGTTTTCTGATCGCCATTCACTTGGGAGTGGCCAGAAACGATTCTTTTACATATGACTCAAGCAGCTCACGACTTCCGGTCCTTGACCAAGTATCCCCTGGGTAGCCTAAGAACATCCGTTTGAAGACTAGCTAAAGTGAAAAGGCGAAACATTCCCTGCATAGGGTTGTGCGCTGGGTTTGGGACCCGCCACGTAAAAAAACCACCCCAATGACAACGCAACGACAGCCTCGAATGAGAGACCCCACTTTTGATTGTTAACTCGGCTATAATAGCATAAGCGGTGTCAACGCCAATTAAGAAGAAGAGTAAGGAGACTAACGTAAGTTAAAAACATAAATCATTCATGGGGCTACTAGCGTATGACTTTCAGATTAATATTCCTAATAAAATATTTCGTTTTCTACCGGCATACAGTATAATAAGGGGGTTTTCAATGGGAACGCTACAAAAGCAAACCGATAGATATACTATCCAACAATAAGTTGAAACTATTAAAATTTACCACCGAAATTCGAGTCAGTTGCCTCAAATTTAAGAGCGATATGACCAATTTATGGTCATCAAAATCGTTCTATCAGATCAACAAATGAGTGTTAAGTGGACAAATTTAAATTCACAGGCACAGCATAAACTATACCCGTGTCAAGGAAGGTGCCGTAGTATCGAGAATACTGCTGCCGCTAGCGCATCAATTGAGGAAGGCCCAAATCAGTTTCTCTCACGTCGTTGTCCAGCGTTGGTAATCTCTGTGACGTAGTTGTGGCAAATTTGGCGAAAAGATCTTGGCCTACATCCTTACAAGTTCAAATTGACGCTAGAACTGGAGCCGTTTGATCACCAGTATGCTCGTATGTTCGTGATTTGGGCTGAGCAACAATTTGAAAATAATCGAGATTTCTGTCTAAAAATTAGCTTCAGCGATGAGACGCATTTTTGGCTGAATGGTTTCAACAATAAACAAAATGTGGATTATTGGTTAGACAGCACTCCACTACTCTATGAATCAGCATTGCATTACCAAAGAATTACGGCTTGGGCCGGCGTGTTTTATTGGCAGGCGGCATCATTGGGTTGTACTTCTCGCTACCGCTCAATGATAACCGAATATTTTGGCGGCGATTTGATGCCGTTAAAGTACTTCCTGTGGGGCGACGTCAAGTCTATGGTCTATGCCAAACAAACCAGCGACGATTGATGAACTTCGTACGAATATCGAACGTGAAATTGGAGCAGTATCGGCCGATTTATGCTTAAAAACCATCGAACTTCTGCAAGCGTGCCTGTGGTGGTCAAGCAAAAGAAATCGAGTTCCATACATAATGGCTTCATTTGACATAAATAAAGAATTTCATTGTTATCACAAAGCGGATTTGTTCTTTTTTTTTTTTTTTTAATCTTGTGTAGCGCTCTTATTGAAAACCCCGTTTCCTGTGTGAAAGAAGAAAACAAGTTATATAAACTTTCCAGTGGCGCAAATAATTGGAGACTTTACAGACAACAATAGCGTTAGAAATGGTTACGTTTTAAATGTTATAAAATCATATTTAAAATCATATTACAATTTTTTTTTTAATTTTTTTTTTTTTTTTTTTGGGCTAACAGACATGAACCAGCTGAAACCAAATTAAGTGTCAAAGAGTGTTAACCGTATTCTCTTCGAGATGAATAAAAAAATCGTATTTATTTACTACATTCTCTAGACATTTAGAACTACCTTCATAGTTATCGAAGAGCGTACTTAAAATCAGGTGCTCTGAAGATAATTCAATTCTAAATGGTCCAGCAGAATAAAATCTAAAGATTCACTGATCTGCTAGTATATGTTTCATATATTTTGTGTATTTTTATATTTTTATATCGGTGTTAAAGGGATGAACAGGCAGGCAGCGAACTATGTGACCATCTAGCGTTTAGTAGTATATTTTCACGAATAAACTTTTTAATTTCGGAAAGTTTAACGATACATTTGATTTGAATTCTGAACCTATAGATTGCCCTTCACAGCAGAGAGGATTTTCATAACGTTGTATACTGTCAGTGACATAATAATTTGCTAGCTAACACAACTAACGTTTTCATTTCCTAGTTGAGAAGAATGCACTCTTGTTTCTGTTATCAACAGTTTCAACGGAGAATTCTACATATTCGCCGACACTGAAATTGGAACAGTAGCGAGTTTCTTCCGTAGTAATTCACACAGCGGGTATTTTCAAACTAAATGACTACATCTCATTCTTGGATGCCGAAATGTCGGGCATAAAGAAAAGTGTCCTATGAACTTCTACCTTAATCACCAATTCCATAAACCTTCTAGTGGAAAGCTAAGCAAACGCTAATGCTATCCACAGCGCCTATACTAAGTTTCACGGCGTAAGGTTCTGTAAACAGACAATAACTATAGTCTCAGTAGGTAACTTGGTTGATATAAAATGGGTCAAATAGTAATGAAAGGAAACGAAAAGGCACATGAGCTGGTCTACTCGGGGGTAGCTGGCAAAAAAAAACAATAAGTTTTTTTTACCAAATCTATTGAGTTACGGGATAAGGCTTAAGTTTGCTACCATCCGGGAGAACAATGGTCCAATTAGAGCCTGCGGTATGGCGTTCATGCGGATGGTTTTCCAACTTCCCAAGCGACTAAAATTTGTTTTCCATCATTTTACTTACGAATTCTGCAGATCCAGCAGAAAAATACATACACCTCATAGAACTTTTATTATTAACGAGCTTTCTTTTATTGTCTTTTATCAACTAACATAATTGCCTGCCGATTTTCAGCAGAATGTATCAAAAAGGGTTTAATGTTCTTCAGAGGCCAACTGTCATGATGTTCTTGACAACAGAGATTAGCATGCAATCATAGAGTGATTCAAATACAACAATTTTAGAATAGTGTTCGCAACAAGTCTGACTTTCAAAGCTGGTTTTGGCACTTTATACATATTTTTACAATAACTATAGACGTGTTAAAAAGAAAATGTCACCAAACAATTTTTTTTTTTTTTTTTTTTTTTTGTCCGAAAGGGTCCACAAATCGAACAATTTTTTAAAGGTGAACAAAAAAGCCTTAATAAAAGAAACATGGGTGCTCACTATGTTAAAACAATTTCGTTTACAGTTATGCTCTACATAAGTTTTTCCTGCTATGCATACATCCAAAATGTACTGAACATAAATGTCACAACCAAAGAGCCAAAGCGCAAGGACAGAAATCAGTTGCAACACACAATTCTGGGAGGGTGTGTCTTTGGTGGTTACGACAGCAGCTGTCACGAATTTTTGCGAGCCAACGCGTGTGTGTCATGCATTGTTGGTGCCACTCTAGCATGAAACCGCATCTGATTACATATGTGAATATGTTATTATGCCAGCGAAGTTGCCAGAAGACGCAACAACAATAGTCAAAACGCGAAGTCAAAGCGCATAAAGGAGTAGACTCTCAACTTAATCCCCACACAGACGATGTTGATAAGGCGACGTAGACGCTTTCATATATACATGTATATATATAAAAGTTGACATAGAAACGCACAAAATTAGCAAGCTCAGCCTACAGGCGCAAGCGACGAGAGATAAGAGCGCAAAAGTCAGTCAGTCAGCCAAGCGGCAAAGAAGTGTGAAGCTTTTGCATAATATGGCACATTACGGTGGTACTTAAAGGATAAACAAGAAAGCACGTCACATTGTATGGCAGTAATAAGCGGTCGCCAATATTAACTTCTGGTAGTTAAAAACGTCGTGCCAACCTTAGTATACTCTGTTCAAGGTAAAAATACTAAACAGGAAGTGCTCTGAACTATGGCCTCTAAAACTACTATAGTTGAGAACACTTTGTAGAGTTTTTGGTTTTCGATTAGCGGGGACTAAGATAAGGAGCAAGGAATTTAAATCAATTTATCGGAAGGATTTTTACATTTCAACTCCTACATCTGGGTATTTAAGCTGTGTCACATATGTTTCAAAACTCAATCCAACGTAACAGACTTTTATCAGCTCATTTTGAAATGAATTTCATATTATTTACTCGACTATACAAGTTTCAGTTTTAATTATATAATGGTAAAGATTCGGTAAAGAGTAAGACTTAATAGGATCATATATATTCTGGAGCATGGGCATTTCAAAACTGTGAATTTACGGCAAACGTTGTCTTTTATATGAAAAAACAAGAAAAAACGTTAACTTCGGTTGCACCGAAGCTAAATACACTTCACAAATGCATTTCTGTTAGTAACTACATATGTGTTCAGTTGGTATGGAAGCATAGCATATAGTAATCCGATCTGAACAATTTTTTCGGATATTATATTGTTAGCCTAAGCAGTAATCCATGCCAAATTTCGTGAAGACACCACGTCAAATACGAAAGTTTTCCATGCAAGAACTTGATTCCGATCATTCAGTTTGTATATTCTATAGTTAACCGATCTGAACAATTTCTTCGGAGATTATGTTGTTGCCTATACCAAATTTCGTGAATATATCTTGTCAAATGTGATAATTTTCCATATAAGGACTTGATTCCGATTGTTCCGTTTGTATGGCAGCTATATGCTATAGTTAACCGATTTGAAGAATTTCTTCGGAAATTACATTTTTGCTTTACAAAATAAGCTGTGCCAACTTTTGTGGAAATATATTGTGAAATTTGCAAGTTTTCCATACAAGTACTTGATTCTGATTGTTCCGTTTGTATGGCAGCTATATGTTATTCGGATGACTGAGTAGCTTCTTCAGAAGAAAATGACGTTTGCAAAATTTCAAAAGGATATCTTCAAAACTGTGGGACAGGCGGACATGGCTAAATCGACTCTGCTCGACATACTGACCATTTATATATATACTTTGTAGGGTCTCCGACCCATCCTTCTGTGTGTAACAAACTTCGTGACACCCTGTTCAGGGTATAATTAATAACTAGGGTACTCTGAAGGTTGTGATTTGAACCATAAAATTAGCGATTTTTGAATCCACTCAAGAAAACTGTTAAAACTTGATTTATTAAATTTCAATTCTCATTCTAGCACATTTGATCTAACAGACTCACTCTGTACCATTAAAAAAAAATATTTTATCTAATCTTAACAAGTAACATTTGAAAATTATAAACTTTAATTTTAATTCTTAATTTTGGCTGTTGAAATTTTTGTTTCTATAGCTGAGCACCTTAAGATCGCAACGCTTAAAACTCTCTTGAATTTTATGACTCGGTTAATTCGCGGATTGCGCCCCTCGCGTCGGTTGGGCGGGAGTAGGGTAATCGTTGGGTATTATTACTATTATTAAGTACCACCTTAATGTATATTGCTCTTATTGCGCACATATAGTACATTCATATACCATACATATGTGTGTTGATATATTTTCACATTCGTCTTCACGCATGATTGTTCTCCTTTAGTCGCACAAAGCCGGTGTATTCACATCACCACACACGCTCCCGTCCAAGCATACTCATACCACACCCACATGTATTTATTTTGTCAAACCTATATTGGTGCACACCCACATCCTCTCCATGCACATTTACAATCGTATTATTACTCTGATGGCATAATAAACAAGCTGACAGTCGGCTTTCTTACTTGACAAGTCCGAGATGACAAAGGCGGCGCAAGCGATATTGTCGCTCTTTGTGGCAGTTGGTGACTTTTTTTTTTTTTTTGGAATATTGGTGGCCAACCGCTTATTTGTAATGAGAATTATATGCTCGGGAGGTGGGCAAGCCATAATCAGCTTCTCCTTGAGCTGGTCAATATTTTAACATCTTATATTACTTTTAGAGTTAATAACTTCATTTTTAGAGTTTGACTTGGTATAGCCGAAGAGTTTCGAATTTCTAATTTGTATAAATTCTTCAATATTTTATCTATAAAGAGTAAGTGTCAATTGCGATCTCTAAACCGGTAGAGATCAACTTAAATGATGGGAATTGAAATATTTTGGAAGCAGCTATACCGCGTGCGTTGAGATAATCATTTTCATATTTTATAAGAGTCGACTTATAATTATAGCACAGTCTAAAGAAAAAGGAACATTTTAGCTTCAAGACTCATATGTATATCTTTTGATCTTTCAACTACTGCCAATATGAACGATATATATTGTACAGTATTTAATGCAAACTGATCTCGTAGATATGTATTTAAACTAAAATCTATCCTAATGGCTCCTTTGTTGGGTCCTTGAAGACGGGTGTCGTAAAGATTCGTATCAGCGCAGTTTAATTCCATAGCTTAATAGCGCTCTGTTTAAAAGGGTTTACTTGCAAAAGAATAGAAGAATTGAAAAAGAATCCAATCAAACCCTTAATATCCAACTACTTTAAATCATCAAAAAGTTGGGTTATTCTAAGATACTCGCTTGTTTTTTTATTGTTGCATTATCAGAAAATGTTCACTCGAAAGGTTCTGAAAAATTTTACAGAATTGATAATGCTTACCCGATTATTATTGTTCGGGTTCGTTCGATCTATGTACACGTGAATTTTGTTGAAATCGGAAAATTACAAGACTTTATGTCTACAGTTTTATTAAAATTTCGACATTGAATTGGTCAAATAGATTCCTTAAATATACATGCCTACCAATTACCAATTATAATAGTTGAGCAGTTTCGAGTGCAGTTTATGTTTTTTTTTTTTTTTTTCATAAAATTTATTTTCTATGATACCAATAATCCAGTTTGACTATGTGTTAATTGAGGGCAATTTAAGTTCTTATGAGTGACACATTTGATGAACGACAGCAGACGAATTGTAGGATGAGCAGACTTATATACTTGTACCTAACTACATAATCGATACTTAGCTGGATATGTTGTCCTCTTGACATAAAAACAGTTTTGCCACTCACAGCCATGTTTTAAACAAATTATGTTTAATAAGACCATATGAAAATGCTTTCTGCAAATATTATATTATATTTTGAATAGACTGAGAGATTGATTGGCCGATTTGTATATAAATATATAACAACAAATAATAAAAGCCTATCAACATGTCGTTAATTATAATCGATTGACACATTTTAAATTATAAACGTTGTAAATGATTGCATAAATACTGCGCCCTCAAGTGCTACAGTAGGCCATAAAAATGCTGCAACATACAAACTTTGCTTTGGAAATAATTTCCTTCAGACTTTTCTCCACGTTTCATCATGGCAACGTTTGCTGCGCCATAAAGTCATATGTACATAAATATTTTCCACCATATTTATGTATATATTTTTCGTTTCATTTCGTCTTTCCCGAATTGACATTTCATTTTCCTTTGAAATGTGAACCACGTTAGTCGAAATAAATGGCGTAAGATGTTGAGATGACGGATTTACTTTTCATTTACCTTGCACACAATTTTTACTATTTCATTTGCCACGAGTTGCACGTATGTATATATTTTTGTGTTTTGTATTATGTGAAATATATTCCGTGGATTTATTACTATTATTTGATGCTTTCACTCACATTTCATATTATAAAATGCTCTTTATGTAATTTTTGTCGTGTAAAATCATTAAACATTTGTACTTTAAAGTAGGAGGAAACATTGAAACCGGAAGGCGAAACTTTAATCCGCTGAACCCAACCTACTTCCAACTCAAGACTCTCCCAGCGAACCACCGGTTAAGTATTACTAGTAGTACTGGGAGGGACATGGGAGGGATCTAAGTCTGCTCTGTTGTACGGACTGACGGACGCTTTTCTGTTGAAAAAGTCTCAGTTTTGTCATTATTAATGCTGACGTTTCGCTAACAGCTTGCATTTCTCAGTCGACTGACGCATTAGTGTTGTTAATGTGATTTTTAGATTTTCCCTTGTATTTGAAAGCGAGTGCAATTTTTATATACTCTGTACACTTTGGACTAATATCATTGTGGAATCTGTAAAAGGTGGCTTCTAAAGCATCCACTAAGTATTTGGATCAGATAGCAATCCGAGTCCCCAAGTCGTATATATTACATGTCAATTGTTTCTTAAATTTAAATTTGGAATCCAATATTACTCGTAGACGCTTCAGCTGCGACTGTGAAGTAATCTCGCACTCCCATTTGGTGTTTGGTGACCTCTATTCGTTCTTTCATCTTCCTGGTGTTTATGAATAAAACTTCTGTTTTGTGCTCAGTCAGTTCCAGACTTTCTGAGCACAATCATTGGCGTAGACCATTTAAGCACTCATTGTATTTATTCCTACGGTCGACTAATTGTTTAGCCACTGATACCACCATGAGATCGTCCGCATATGTTTTTGGTTGCTGTCTTCTTAGCTTTCCGTCATACATGAGCATTCATAGTAGTGGCCCTAATACTGAGTCTTGCATAGAGTAGCTCTTGGTGGCTTTGTCACCCTGCTGTTTTTAGAATCACTCATTATAATATTAATGAAGTATGCAGGAGCGCCTTTTTCATCCAAGGGTTGGATGGTGTGTGCCTTTTTGCCGTGTTGAGCGCAATCTTGACATCTTAGGTAATCAGCGCGTAGCAATTTTTTACGCCACCTTTCCATCTTTTTCCACTTATTACACATTTCACAGTATCGACGACTTCAAGGTAGTGGGTCAATAGTGGATTTCTTTTTTACAAAGCACTATTAGCTCTATGATAAACTGCCGCTGGATTACTAACTCCAAGCGGTTTCGTATTATGTTTCGTGATACAGAGGTCGGTACGATGATGGTTCAGGTGGTTTTTTGGTTTTAAAAGGAGCACCGAACGCTGTACTTCCACGAATCGGGAAACATCTTTTGTTATTCTTGTGCTCTCGTATGAACAAATGTATGTTTTTATGTATGCATGTGTGTCCGTTTATGTGGACTACCGTGCATGCGCGTGTTTAATTAAAATTTTGCCTTTGGCTGACAATTATTTCGTGAATTCATCCAGTATTCATTGAATACAGTGGGGTAATAATTTTGTTATTTAACTTGCATGTGTATAGTATATGTGTGAGCACATGTAAATGCCCAGTAGGAATGAATGAACGATAAAAACAAAAATGTTTTTAGGTACAGATCAAAATTTACCCGGACTGTTCCATTTAAACTACGCGCGTAAACATTTGTTTAAATGATATGACCTTGTTTAATATTGTTTTGAAATCGGATCTCCATATATTCGTTTCGTATGCGACTGGCAGCTGTTTGTTGATAAGGTTTAACAGGCGGTTTTTTCCATGAGAAAAATATAGCCACGAGTTTGTTTGAAGTTTGTTATTTCAAATGAAAGCATAGCTCCAGAATCGTCGAAAATGTTGCAGAAGATTTTGGGTTGCAACTTTATTACGAATATAAGTATTTGTGTGATCTAAAGCGTTTAGTGAAGTCTTCGAAGACGAGTCATCCATCCGCCTCTGTTAAAAGCGATATCACCGGAAAAGGTAAGAAAACACTAGCATGACATGGTTTCAATGGTAGCTTATTTTAAATGCTATAAAATGGCATGCAATTCTCATCAAATAAGATATAGTCGGAACTGCATCTAAGAGAGTATTTTTTCAGATATCGCTCGATACTTATATCTATGAAGACTAGTTTTGACTATGGCTGTCCTTTAACATCGTGAGCTTTTTTAAGGAGAAATACATTCTGATTTAAATTCAGTAAAACGAGGATGGAGACTTGCGCGAACTTATACACATGTTCACGCAAGTGAGGAAAGTGCCCTGATCGCCACTCACTTGGGAGTGGCCAGAAACGATTCTTTTATATATGACTCAAGCAGCCCACGACTTTCGGTCTTTAACCAAGTATCCTCTGGGTAGCCTAAGAACATCGGTTTGAAGGCGAGCTAAATTGAGAAGAAACATCCTCTCCGCAGGGTTGCGAGCTGGGTTTGGGACTCGCCGTCAACAAACTGATTGGACGTTATGAGTGTCGCTTTAGACCTGGCAAATCAACAACCGAGGAGAATCAACACTCACCATCTCCTCGTCGATTTCAAAGCTACTTTCGACAGCATGAAAAGGAGCTGTCTTTATGCCGCGATGTCTGAATTTGGTATCCCCGCAAAGTGTAAACTGACGTTGAGCAACACGAAAAGCTCCGTCAGAATCGGGAAGGACCTCTCCGAGGTTTCAGACAAGGCGACCCCGTATCGTGCGACTTCTTCTTGCTGGAGAAAACAATTCGAGCTGCAGAACTTAACCGAGCAGGTACAATCTTCTAAAAGAGTGTACATCTGCTGGCGTATGTCGATGATATTGATATCAACGGCCTCAACACCTCCGTCGTTAGTCCTGCTTTCTCCAGACTGGACAAGGAAGCAAGCAAATGGGTGTGGCAGTGACCGAGGACAAGACGAAATATCTCCTGTCATCAGTCGTCGCACTAGCTTCTTGGCTCTCACGTCACTGTTCGCAGTCATAACTTTGAAGTCGTAGATCGTCAGTCTGGAAAACCAACGCAGGATAACTCTTGCCAACAGGTGCTACTTCGGACTGTGCAGGCAATTGAGAAGCAAAGTCCTCTCTCGACAAACAAAAACCAAACTCTATAAGTCACTCATAATTCCCGCCCTGCTATATGGTGCAGAGGCTCAATTATATGCAATTCTCAATATAAATATGGCATAATGAATGTTGTGCATTAGTCTGCCAGTCATGTAATTGGGGACGAACATTATCATATGTAAGAGTTGTTGCTAATAGGTTCTAGACAATATTTCGAGACAAGTGCACTGACTAAAGCCTTTTTTTACTATTAACTCAAAATTTTCTTCTGGGTAGTAGGCATATAAATATATATTTTCCCATATTCATCTACTTATTTATTCATGTATGTTAATTACACATCAAATTAAAACCGCATGTCCGGTTGGCCCGATTATTGCAATGCTCTCAAAGAAATGTAATTATTTCAATTATCAACAAATTGATTAACCATGTTCCGTCAATCATTTTGTAATTAAGTGCATACAAATAGATTTTCACACTTGATATTAAGCCATGTTGAGTTGAAAAACTCATAATCAAATAATAAATAAGAATATGTGTTAAACAGTAAAGAGTGAATGTTACAATTCTGGTATTTCAAACAATTCCTCGAGCTATATGTTAGTTATACACTAACTGTATTTGACAGTACAATGTTAGTTAGCCTAAAGGAGTACAAGAAAGAAATGTTCTATTTTTTCTCCAACTCTCTCTTTCTCATTTTCTTCGATATTTGTATTTACAAATTATTGAAGTCCACGAATTAGCGTTCTTCTTCTTTCGCCAGCTCTCTCGCCAGAGTAACTCTCTTTGCATAAATCTTTAAGTTGCAGGTTGAAATAGAGTTCAAAAATGAGTGCTCCCTTTTTCACCATGGATTTTCACATATGGTTCTTAATTTTAACAAAAATTGTGTGATATGTGGCTAAAAAGTTTACTTAAACGGTAAAGTACTTTTCCTGAACGTTCCCAAGATCGAGTTACTGTTTGAAACCAAAATGCTTTGGCAGAAATTTTTAAATGGTAACTTCATTGTCTTGTATTTCAGTGGCTGTATTCTATATGGGATCCATGGAAAGGGGGTAGTGCTCAAATAATAGCTGAGTCTCTTAGAATCTCATATGGATCCGTACATCACATTTGCATTAATGTGTTTTGCATAAAGGGCGTTGCTACTAGACACATAGTAAGCAAGTCAGCGCRAGGTTAGGCTTGAATTCTACTTACAATACCAGTACCAGTATACTCGTATTATAAATTCATACAAACTTTACTTATTTACTTTCGAACATTGAAGTATTTAAACTCCACTATCACATCACTTGTCTTTCTACTTCATCAATTTGCTGACATGGCTGACGTTGACAGTATTCCATACAAGCTTTCGTGACACTTCCTTTCTTTGTGCCTTTGTTCGGTTTAATCCCTTTAAGCCGAGCAGTGAAGTAAACAGCAACTGCTGGTGTATATTGAGGAATATCATGTGTGTAGCGGCGCATCTGGATATTATGTTGCAAGTGTAATGACTATAATCATCAGTCACGACCTCTGACAGCATTGCAGAAACAAACAAAATAAAAAGCCGGCGCCGCAATACAATGAAAACTTTGAGATATAGGAGTGAAGTGGAAAAAAATTATAAGGATATATGTATGTATGAGGGTATGTGGAGAAATAAGTACAACAGAAAATTTCTCACACAGAATTTATAGCATTTTCGCGCTAAGTAAATACTTGCCGATACGGAATGAAATCAATTAATATTATATATAATACAGAATTCCTGAAACCTAGGAACGGCTAACGAGCTATGTCAGAATCGCATAGAAAATAATACGCTAAAACCAAGCCGATCAAATAAAGAAGCAGAGGAAGTTCTTCACAACTCTGATTATGCTCGCTGAGGCAAACTGAATACTCACCAGATATGGGTTGTTCATCATCACTAAGATCTTGGTGACTTCAAACGAGTTTTGAGCATAAAAAGAACGATGCCTTGGAGTAACCGAGTAATAAAATACAAAAAACCCCAACGTCGATTGGATTTCTGCATAATTGTCAATATCCCGTCTGATTCAAATGGACTTATAGGTTTTTTGAAACCATAGAAAACACTACTAAATTTCTGGGAATGAGAAATATTTTCCAAAAAAGCTAAGATCAGACTAAATAAAAATGAGAAATTCTACCGAGAGTTTTTAGAGTCCACTAGGTTTAATATAAATAAATTTTTGCATGAGCCATAAGTTTGGTTATGGCGACCTTTACGAATAATTATGAAACTAAAAACATAAAAAGGTTTTCGAAAGATTGAGAAGGAGAATGCTGTTGCTGGAAGAGTTTGCTACATATCAGAAGTAGTTTAGGATTCATTTGTGTTTGCCCACTATTTAACGGCAGTTGCGAAACCAAAGCAAGGTTTCTATATACAAAAGGTATATCATAATTCAGTATACTATTCTAGACTCGAAGTCTAGGCGATTCTCTTCGTATATCTTTGAAGTTAGTAAACCCATATCTGTCAAAAATGTTCCAGCCGGCCTCGTAACACCAACCTATGTGAAATGAAAGTCAGCAATCCAACCATGAAACCAAGCGCTGATCAACCAGAACCAACGCAAACGCAAACTAAAAAGCAATCACATCAACAAAGTCGCGCGCCGGCGACGAGTGCAACCGAAGCGTATGACCTGCCCGCCGACTAGCGGATTAAATACGGTGTTTACCACTTGCCACTAGTACCATTAGTTAGAGAGCTCTGCCGTTAACAGAAGCGAATGGGCGTTGGAAGCGTGGCAGCGGGCGGCAATATATCCGCACACCTTTTGTTGTGTTGCACATTTTCTTAATTTATCCTAACGCCTTACCCTTTTCGGCGCCACACACCATTCTCATGGCAGACAGCTTCATTACAATGACGGTTGAAATATAAATACGTATATATATATGTGTGTAATTTTGTATTTATTTTGCTTTGCTTTCCGCAACACATATTGCTCTACTCTGCTTATTTATTTCTAGTTATATCTTTCTCTTACTTTTGTTTTTGTATGAATGATGCGCTCGGTTGCTGCGCTTGATAGCTGCCGCATCAGCTGGTGCAACGCAATCACTTGGCTGCTGTTCGTGTCATGTGTGGTGGCATGTGATGGCGATTTATCTTTTGTTGTTGTTGCATAGTTTTTTTGAACTGTTTCCCTCTTTATTCGCAGCTTCTCTACTTTACTCATACTAATGACTGGGTAGCGTGTGTTAGTGGCAGGGGGCATGGTGGTGGTGCTGTGTTCCAGTATGAGTGACTGAGGTTTAATGTTTCTCTAATTGAGAGTAATTAAAATTGCAATTCCGTTGAGTTAAGAATCATGTCAAATGGATAAGGCATTCACATCAATGAAAATATATCAAAAAGCTTTCCGTCAACTTAAGCTGCAATTTAGTGTTTTCATGTCTAGTAAAAATTCAGTATATTCTTCGTATACATTTTACCATAACTTGAAGGATTATATTTTACATATATTTCAGGTTTTGATGTTGTTTCGGCAAATAATTTCGGTGTGTACTCTTAAAATTTTGTTTTTTTAGTGTGAGCGGCTTCCAGAAATTTAAACGCGTTTTGCTCGAAACACTGGATTCAGAGTCGGTGAGGAAAATTTCTCCGAAACAGCTTGAAATTTTCACATCAACTTGATAAATATATTTTTGTGGTATTGGTCGAAATATTAAGATTCTTGATTTAATTTTTAAGCCACTCTAATGTGAAATGTTTTTCACAAAAAATTACTTTTTTTTGCAAAGTCGGCATTTGTTCACAAATTTAAATTTATACCGGCTGTAGAATTGACGTCGTATTCAAAACTTTTTAAAATGAATCGTCGATTACTGAAGTATATTATAGTGTTAAAGTCTAAAATACTTTTACTTATCTAATAATTAAAGAGCTTTACAAAAAAAAAAAAAAAAAAAAAAAAAAAAAAAAAAAAAAAAAAAAAAAAAAAAAAAAAACAACAAAAAAAATATTAAAAAAAAAAATAAAAAGCCTGCTTTCTGATTTTAAAATGGAAATAAGCCCTTAAATGACTTTTAATATATTATCACATCTAATACATACTTATATGTATAATGCATTAAAGGAAATTGTATATGTATATCTTATAGTTTAGATAATGAAGCCTCTGTTTTCCATTTAAGTAAAATTCGCATTACTGTTCTAAGCTTTGCTTAATCTTTCAATGAATTACTATTTTCACATTCAGCAGAAAAGTGTTCTGCGAATTGAGTATTTCAAAATTGCAACATTGTCTTTAAATGACTACAGAAAATTTTTATAAAATAAATTGATATAAAATAATTTATAAAATAAAATACTTTCCAATCTGCAATCATTTACAGAATATAACTAAATTTTTGATAACTAAAATATTTCGGCTTAACCTACTTAAAGTTATTGCCAAAGCTATACTATACACATTATAAATATATGTGACCTGGTCTACGGAAAGAGGTTAGGTGTCAAAAAATCGATTTTCACTTTTTACTTTGATTCGGATGGAATATGAGAGGCTTTTTCACGTGATAGAAAACTAGTTTCGCACGTTAGCTCCCTTTTCGTAGACCAAGTCACGTATATATTTTCATTACTGAACTACTAATAAGAGACTCATATTTGTTATAATATATTGGGTGGTCGAAAAAGTCTTTTCGCATCTCTAATCAAACTTGTAAGTTAAAGTTTTTAATTTAATGAACTTTAATGAACCAAATATGCACCTTTTGGTCGATCACCTTTTGCCGTTTTTCCCGTAGAGACATTATTTCATACGTGTATACTGCGTTCGTGACTTTCTGCGTTCTCGGCGAAAAACTGCGATAAGTAATTTTCACAGGCTTCTCTTGAAACCAACTTTACTTCACTAAGGGAGTTCGGCACTGACCGAAACAAATGATAGTCCGATGGTGCAAGGTCAGGGATATATGGTGGATGCATCAAAATTACCCAGCCAAGTTCTCTCTCAGTTTTTGCCGAGTCATCAAAATGTGTGTGGTCTAGCGTTGTCGTGATGGAAGACGAAGCCCTTTCTGTTGACCACTTCTGGCCGTTTTTTTCGATTGCTTGCTTCAAACTCATCAGTTGACAGTAAAATATAGAATCAATGGTTCGACCAGGTTAGAGCAGCTCATAGTGGTTGATTTCTTTCTAATCCCACCAAATACTCAGCATAACTTTTCGAAGCATTTGCTGAGCTTCACCACGTTTGAACCATGATCTTTCTCGTACATTATTGTCGTATTGGATTCACTTTTCGTCGCCTTTCTGAAAACGTAAAAAGAAGTTCCCGTTGCAGGATAGCCAATTTCAATATAAGAAAACTTTGGTTGAGGAGTTGTATTAACGATCGAGAAGGCTCAAACAGGTAAGAGATGAAGTTCAAATTCAATACTAGTCGGATTAGCAAACACCATGAAATGAATTCTTTTCATAAATCTTAATTAGTAATTTAAAAACAGGTGAGGAATGGCTAAGTTTATAATATTTTATATACCTACAACTTTAAAGAAGCAAAGCCAGGTATCACATTATCTTATTTTTAAGATATTATATTCACTTCGTTTTATTAACATTTCTTACTTTCCGTCATTTTACAAACCTAAACTATTTAAAGTCATGTGGAAAGTCGAAAATCATTCTATAAGATATATTGTTTCAGAGAGATGTAGAGCTGTTTGCATTAATTTTTGACTTTCTGAGGTATACTCGAAAACTTATTTTTAAGTAATTTTATAAATAAATAAATATGATCTGCCAAATAAGAAAGCAGTAAAGTCAGGCAGACGTTGAATATCCCTTATACTACTGTGGGCAAAAAAAGTAAGACCATTATTTTTAAATTTCGCTGGATAACCCATATGTCGGAATATTTTTTTTTTAACCATTTTAAAAGATCATTTGGACGTAAGATAAGACGATTGGTTCCAAAATAACTAAGCAAAGATGAGCCGCAGCTGATAAAACCAGGCAAAATCAAGGTTATGTTGACAGTTATCGATTATCGAGGTGTGGTACAATCCACAAACGACTGATATCAGTTTCGACCATATCTTTTGGTAATCTTACCTATGGCAAGTAAGATTACTAAGGTGTTTCAGTGTTAGTCATGCAGAGTGGTGGAGAGAGCACGTAGCTGTTTCCATTTCACCTTCCTCCGTACATAATTTTTGACAACCAGCGTCTGAGGAGATTTTAAGTCTTACCGAGAGAATGCCTATTTACACTTGCCAGCGACGAGTGTTCCAATTTTTCTGGAATTAAGTTGAAGGAGATGAGATAATGTGGGGATATTCTTGTTCGATCCCCTTTATATACATACGAGGTGTGTTCAAAAAGTATCGCGAATTTTGTGTTTTTTTCAAAATTTTGTTATTTATTCATGAATATCTATTTTGTCCCCTTCAAAGTAGTTCCCATGAGATATTATACACTTGTGCCAACGGTTTTTCCCATCTTCGAAGCACTTCAAAAAATCATTTTTTTATCTTCTTCAGCTCCTCCTTCGATGCCGTCTTTATCTCGTCAAGAGAAGCGTAACGTCGTCCTTTCATGGACCTCTTCAGTTTAGGGAACAAGAAAAAGTCACAGGGGGCTAGATCTGGGGCATACGGTGGCTGCGGCATCATTAGTGTGTTGTTTTTGGCCAAAAAGTCACGCACAAGCAACGATGTGTGAGCAGGGCGGTTATCGTGGTGCAAAAACCAATTTTTGTCACATCTTCTCGGCCTTCTGAGAACATTTTGTACCACCGATAAACGTTGCTTCCGTCCAGGGTTGCTTCTCCGTATGCCACAGTCAACATTCGGAATGCATTCGCGCACTTAATTTCGTTTTTCACACAAAATTTGATACAGGTTCTTTGATCCATTTTTTTGAATAGGTAAAAATCGAAGACTATACAAAACACGTGCAAGCAAAGCAGCTGTCAACAATTAAATGAACATTCAAAATGACCGAGCTTGCCGGCATAAGTAAGACACATGAGTACCAACATAACGCCACAAAAAATTCAAAATTCGCGATACTTTTTGAACACACCTCGTTGCTGCCCTAAGCCTTAGAACACACTTCAGAGTCATACGCCTACGGCAATGTACACGGTTGCTATTTTTAAAATGGCATTAAATGCTATTGTCGGTGTAATTCCTGGATTCCTGAGAAGTATAACCTTTTCGAGCGAACGAATACACCGTAGAACAAAATTGGCTCGATTACGATTTCGTAAAGCCAAAACACTACCTATGGTGAGAGTGCGCACCATTTCCTATAGCTCTTCTATAGCAATATAAGGCAACCGGTGGCTGATTAACTTTCTCCTCAATATCTGAAATCTATAAAAGCTTTCTATCAAGGATAAGCTCTAGATAGATGTATATACCGTCTTATCAACGCGTTGAAGACGAGAACCACCGACGAGGAGGAACCTTATAGCTCCTAGTAAATAAACCCCTTTCAGTTTTACTTAGGTTAATGGCTAAGCTGATTCAACGCGCGGTAACACCATTAGACGACTTCCTTTTGGTAAGTAAATTCTATCAAAGAGAGTTTATATAATTTGCGAACACATGTAACCTTGCATACTTCCAGTTGAGAAACAACTTGCTTCGAGAATTATTTATTAACACAATTCTTGTTTGTAATTTTCCTGTCTATTTTGAGCTTGAGTTCTAAGAATTTCGTTTTCGCTTTTGAGTATTAAATCAAAATTTCTCATTCACATTTTGCAGCAAAGGATTTTCCTGTTCCTTATGGTTATGAATTTTCGGGCTGTGCATGTAATTACTCTAACATTTTGGCACTTTTTTTTAGCATTTTTCACGGCGTTATTTTCAACACTTTCGCTGGTGAGAGCAAAAAATCCAAAGGCGCTCACTAAATGCCAGTGAAGCCAGCCAGCTGTGCAACAGTTACGCCGACACTTGAAATGCCTTTGTGATTGCCACTAGATTACACCAGGGTTCCTGCTGCTTTTGTTATTGCTGCTGCTGTCGCTGGCACTTGTATGCGCGCAACTACAAACTATTCAGTTGTTATGCCGAGAACTTTGCGCGCCAACACTTCGCCAGCCGCGCAATTATGAAATTCGCTCGAAAATGAACTTGCAGCATTTCAGTGGGATGCCAAGATGTTAGATATAGAATATCTGCATATATATATAAGTGTGTATAAAGAAGCAGTTAGAACAACACATTGCTTTAAATGACCTCATTTAGTTCACTTTTATTTTTTAATAACGTAAAATTAATTTTCTGCGAACTTTGAAAACTATTTTACTTACTTATACAAAGAAACTTGAGAAATTCAGCGAGGGAAGGAACTCATATAGAAATGCTGCTGGGTAAAGATGTGAAAAAAAAAATATTATAATAATAATAATATTATTGATTGAATGGCAAAATTTTCTTGAGAAAACGTTGCTTCCTGCTTGAAAAGAAACCGTTAAAAAGATGAAAAATATTTTTAATCATTTCATAAAAAATATTTCAATTCAAAGGAAGAAAGAAAGAAAACTAAGAAATATGTAGTATATATACATATATATTATAAGATAATTTTTGAGAAATAAAAGAATTCTGATTAGAGTTGACGACAACGCACAATGTTTTATGTTTATTAATCATACTTACACTTCAGTTGAAATATTTTAATTGGAGTTTTTTATTCTTGCAAAAAGGAATAAAAAGATACTTTGTATGACAGCTATATGCTACTGTGGTCCAATCTAAACGATATATTTGGATATTCATGCTAAGCTTCGTAAAGATACCTTGGCAATGAAATATTTTTGCAACTAGACGGGTAAAGCTAAATCGACTCAGCTCGTCATGCTGATCGTTTATATATGTACTGATCGTTTATAAATATTTTCTTCTGGCTGTTACCAACTTATTGGGAAAATTAATGTAAACTGTTGAAGGTGTAAGCATGGAATCGTTGCCGTATATTAGAAATATGATATATTTTATTACTTATACTTTCTTAAAGCTTCTTTGTAGAGACTGAATATTCAGGTTTCGAAGTTAAACATATTTTTCTTGTTACTTATACCTTTCTAAAGCTTCTTTGTAGAGACTGAATATTCAGGTTTCGAAGCTAAACATATTCTTCTTGTATATCCCGATTTCGAAAGCATGGAGTACCAGGATATGCAGGTTTTGAAATATATATATTTCTGCGAAAAATAATTTTTGATAATGAATATTTTGAAGGAATGAAAAAGATGTGGTGAATTTTCACCAAAACGAATATTTTTTTTTATTTTCTGTAAAACATAAGAACCCACGGTATTACTCCATAATTTTTTATATAATTTTTTATTTTTATTTTTTTTTTAAAGCGGGTCCAACAAAGGCTTAAGGAGTGCAAACCAAAGGTTTAAACTTTAAATAACTAATTTTCATCCCAACTCAGCCAGCTGTTTTTCAATCCCCACTACGGTTTCCACACTGCCGAGTTTTAGAACAGAATCGTGAACAGTGCACCAACTTTGTTACTTATCAAATCAAAAACAAGGCAGCTCGCAGTTTTTATGCAAATATCACTAAAAACTTAAAAATTTACTTGACTTTTTACTAAACATAATAACCACTAATGAGACCGTACCTCTATTAAAAATCACTTTGCCAAACTGGCACACAACTTTCACAATTAAAATTCAAAAACAAAAAAAAAAGACATCCGTCACTTTCGTTTAAATCCACCATTCCATCCATTAAGGCAGCGCGGGCTTGGGCGCGCAAATACAACAGCAGACGCATAAATTAGCGCTGAAATTAATTTCAAAAAAGTGCGTACGACTGTCACGACAACCGAAATCAAGAGTGTTATGACAAAAATACATTAACCAGAAAACAGAATTTCACTTAAATATGAATAGCAAATGAATTGAAGTCGTCGCTGGGAGGCAGGCAGGCTGGGGGAGGCACAATGGCGTATGAATATAAACAGTAGCTGCCAACTTTATAGCAAGCCACTTATGTGCGTACAACAACAATCACTTACACAACATATAATGAGTAAATTTATGTTTGTTTGGCTGCACAAATAAGTGGTTACAAGCACAAAAATCATTACGAACAAATGCCGCAAAGGTGCAGCAATATACTATACATACATAAATAAATATGTAAGTGCGTGCGTGTGACGTGAATTTCGAATTAAAGAAACTGTTGCTCAGGGAATGAGAGCGAAATATTGTACATATTTATATGAATAGAAATTAATACAGGGTGCGCCATTCATCATCTAGGTAAATATAATTGGGGTACTCACAACCCGTCGTAAAGCATCGTAAAATCATAAAATTATAAATTTTTACACTTGTTTAAAAAAATTGTTGTTGGATTTCATACAAAAATGAGTTTACACATTTTCCATTCTCAATGCTATGTTTTCGAATCGTTATAACTTATAACTTTATGAGACTTGTGAAAACCCTAAATTATTTAAAATTTCAAAACAAAACACAAAAATATTTTTTTTTAATATTTTATGTAATTTCGCCTATTTTATTTTTTACAACAACAATTAGCGGACCGCTTTTGTCTAATAAAAAAAGAAAGCTGGTTTCTATTACTTTTCTGAGTTGCGCGCTTGGTTAAATTCGACTGATTTCAACGCAAGTGTTTACCTGATATTTTTGAATGCCTTGTGTACACTTGGCTTTCCAAATAATCGCACAAGCAGTGTATAAGGAGAGTAAAATTTTGAGATTTAAATATGCACTCAATGTCAGCTCTTTTTGACAACACACGTTCATATACACTTTTATCACAAAATCTAATTAGTTCAATCATGTGAAGAGATTTTGGCATGTCTTGTTGAATTCTGTAACCGTTAAAATCTTTTTCACACACTTGTGTTCAGTGGTTCAGAAACGAGCCGAACAAGTTTCTTCATAATATGTATGTATGTATAACCAACTCAATTGATAAAAAACGACACACCCTATATATATATTTTTTCCATATTTTCCACATTAGTGTATTTTATACGCCAACTTCCACTGCTGTTATTTGATAACCGCCACTTTGGTGTGGTGTTATGTTAACTGCCATGGTTTCTTGATAAATGTCACTCATACGCCAAGGTGTGTCGATCAGCCACACAAACGCAACAAATCCGTGCGTTAGCGGTGAGTCTCACGTGAGCGGTTGAGTGTATATGCATGCATTGTGTTAGTCACAAGAAACCAATTAACACTTATTATGAGTGATTTGTGGCGTTGTGTGGCAGGTGAGAAAGCTGCCATAACTTCGTAAGAGGCAACTGGAGAGCTTATACATATCTATACGCATTTAGTTATATGTATATAAACATTTGGACCTAGAAGCAAATATACCTTAACACAAATTAACACGTTTTTATTTGTAGGCTTTGTGGCTTTGAAGGTTGATTGTTATATAAAAGTGACTATAAAGCGAAAGCATAAAATATTATTCGCTTTCGCATAGATTTCAACTGTGAATAGTATATGTGCACCCAATAAATAACACTAGGTTTTTAAAATGGAATCAATTAAAATAAATAAATAAAAGAAAATTTAATTATTAACATAAGCTCGCTTATTGGAGTAATCGGAAATTCTCACTAGAGCATGAGAAGTTCAGCATTCTTTTTCACAGGCGTAGACGCCAGTTATACGGTTATAGCGGAGTAAATAACAGTGCGCCAGTCGATTCTTCTTTCCACTATTTGACGCCAATTCGATATACCAAGTGCAGATTGCGTCTTCTCCACCTGATCTCTCCAACGGAGTGGAGGCCTCAGCTTTCTTCTGCTTCCACTAGCGGGTTCGCTATCGTAGCCATTGTATCTTGTTTCACTAAACTATGTTAGTGTCGCCATATATCGCACACAGCACATCGTTCCATCGACTGCCGTACTTGGCATTGCGTGAGCTCCGTTGAAACTAAGTAGGCTCTAAACATATTCGGATCTACAGAAATATGAGCGAAACATATCTCCTTGCAGCTAAATGCCATCTTCTTGGTAAATTGATTCAATTTTTTTTCGGTGGATACTATATATCCGATCGATCCTGGTTAACTCTAACTCATAACCTCGCATTTCTTTGTTTAAAGTAGTAAAATTAAGCTTCTATATTCATTTAAAAATTTCCCCACTCTTAATATTCCCAGCCGCTGGCCACTACGCTCTACACGTAAGAGCAGCAAAATTCATCGAAACACAAAAAAGCAGTAGTAAGCATAATTTTTCGACAAAGAGCTTCCAGTATCTACATGTAAATTTACGCACTTATTTTTGCTCACTCAAAGCAATAAACTGCCGTAAAAATATGCCTTGTAAAGTTCGTATTTTATGCACACAAGATCGTAAGTTCAATGGAGTGTTAGAAATTTACGAGGAGACTTTTTTCTGTCAAATTGCTTATTTGACAAATTTGTTTTTGTTGAATAGTTTCCGGCTTCCTAGTAGAGACAGCGTCACACATAAGCACATACCATTTACATGTATTGTCATTCTTTTCTCAAGCTTATCGCTTACCCCTAGCTATGACTTATACGTGCACTTAGTGAACAAGTTGGCCGGCAAAACGTGTCGCATTTTATGCCCCTCATACATACTGACTTAGACAACTGTAAATATGTGTCGCTACGTAAAGTTAGTGTTTTTCGATTTTCATATAGGTCATATTTTTACGCCTTTTATTATTATTTTGTGTAAATGTTTTTTTTTTTTTTCGGGTTACATTGTCGGCCGCCTAATTTTGGCCGCCGAACATCTGGTTGACTTTTGTACGTGCCTAATCAAGTGAGCATGTTGCTTAAGTTGCTTATTCTGTTTAAATCTTTATGAGAGGGATTTTCTCCTTCGAGAAAGTGTGGGAGAGGAGTTTCAGTTTCCAGTAAATTACGCACATGGTAACAAACTTTTGACGAAGCGTTCTTAGTCTTCGATGGAAAATGAATGCTAATTTGAAATATAGAAGAATGAGAAGATCGAAAATCAGGGAAAATGATTCGTATAAGGAGATGAATGAGAAGACGGAAAATAAGAGAGAAGCTAATTGGAATAGAAAACAAATGAAAATATCGAAGAAAAAACAAACTATTTCGAAGACGCAGAATAATGAGAAGCCCTAGTGTAAACATGTATGCGATCTCTCTCCTTTAACTTTGAATCGTTATCACAACAACAGCAGGCGAGGAGAGAGGCTCCTCTTCTGCACCATCACTTTTTTATGTTTTAAATTTTTATGAGCTTTCTTGTATTAAGTTGCATCGCGGCACACATCAGTGGGAAAAATTTAATAACTGTGTGCGCCAGGTGTTCCCAAACTCTTTTTCTTTATATATTTCACTTCAAATTTTGGCTCTATCAAACAACAAAAATAAGATTAAAAAGTCGACGAATGAAATATAAAATTTTTTTCCTGGTATTCTAATATATATTTTTGATTAGCAAAATTTTACAGCAAGAGTTGAGTTTACGAACTTCTATCGCATCACATCTTAGTTCTGGCAATTTAATGCCGTGCTATGTTTAGTGAATTTTCTACTAGGTCAAAGCTTTGGAACTATAACCGAAGGTAAATGAAAGATTTATGGAAAAGCGGCAACTAAGTATGCTTATCAAGTATATGCCTACTTAAGTCAGTATGAAACCAATAGTCACTTCCATTAGTCTGATTATAAGTTGGCCTTTCAATCACAATATATTGTAGGAAAATCTGTGTTGACGCTCATATTTTTACTAGATCATCTTTGCCTGCAGCAAACGCTATTTAATACTTTTAAAGTATCAACGAGTACACCAAAGCAATGCATAGTGAGAAAAGTATCATACAAAGAATCTATGAAATGTTGATTTTATAGTATCGAAAGGGCGCTTAATCATATACAATCCACTTAATCACAAAAATATAAATAAATATAAAAAAAATAAAATTTAAAAAAATATGTGTGGGCATATTTGGGTTAAAGCAATTTTTCTTTTGAATAATGCATTATATCCGTTCCTCTGTGAGTTTTCGCTAGCCGTCAAAGTAAATATACAAAATTTGTCCCTTTTTAACCTTATGTATAATTTATGTAGAACACAAATAAATACTTACAAGAGAATCCGTTTCAATTATATTTACGTTTATGTGAATGAATATAGATGCTTAAAAAGGCCTTCTTTTGCTTGAAACTGTTGAATGAATTTGATAAATTATCATTTTAGCGGGTTTCAACTTATGTTATGTGCGCTGAGTTAAACATACAGACTGTTAAACATACAGACTGCTGAACATAAGGAAAGGGATGAGTATGGGAAAATGTATTAAATTCTAAGAAAATTATAAAATATTGTAAAAGTCAGCAAAGAAGGTTGGCATGAATAACTATATATCCAAAAAGTATGTTATGAGAAGAATAAAAGCTGAGGAGCAGAGAAACTTGTCAGCTGCGAAAAAGGAAACAGGTTAGAAACTTGCTGTGTGATATGATAGCATAGGTAATGGGAGAAATCATGCGACTACTCATAAAAAAGAGGGGAGATTGCCAAATATTTTCATAAGCAGCACGCAATTGATTAAAAATTCCTGAACTTATTTTCAATACCAAAGTAACTAGCAGTTAACTGCACCCTAAGCTATCCTTTACGAAGCTCGATGAAGATTATGATTTAAACACCGATATACATTTTAAACAATTCAAAATATTTAAGTTTACAATGCCAGTCGACTATTCAATATTTCTAAATCATATATGAAACCATCTTTCATGTCTCACTTTAAGTGGAGTTACTTCAATTACTCAAAACATAATATTAATTAGAAGTTCACGCAAGTGGGGAAAGTTCTCTGATCGCCATTCACTTGGGAGTGGCCAGAAGCGATTCTTTTACATATGACTCAAGCAGCTCACGACTTCCGGTCCTTGAGCAAGTATCCTCTGGGTAGTCTAAGAACATCAGTTTGAAGACGAGCTAAAGTGAGAAGGCGAAATATCCCCTACACAGGGTTGTGCGCTGGGTTTGGGACCCGCCACGTAAAAAAAACACCCCCAAGGAAAAATCAACAACAGCGGATGAGAGACCCCACATTTGATGACGACCATGGTAAATGAAATAAGGACTACGAAGCGAGGGCACCTGGAATGTCCGGTCCCTTAATTGGGAACGTGCCGCTGCCCAGCTGGTTGATGTCCTCGTGAATATAAAGGCTGACATCACCGCCGTCCAAGAAATGCGATGGATGGGACAAGGACAGAGACGAATAGGTCCTTGTGGCATTTACTACAGTGGCCATTTAAAGGAGCGCAAGTTTGGTGTGGGATTCGCGGTGGGAGAGAGACTCCGTCGCCGAGTACTACCATTCACCCCGGTGAATGAACGTCTAGCCACAATCCGCATCAAAGCGAGGTTCTTCAACATATCGCTGATTTGCGCCCACGCCCCGACGGAACAGAGGGACGATGTGACCAAAGATGCCTTTTATGAGTGCTTGGAGCGCACTTATGAGAGCTGCCCCCGCCACGATGTCAAAATCGTGCTTGGCGACTTTAACGCCAGGGTGGGCAAAGAAGGTATCTTTGGCACTACAGTCGGTAAATTCGGCCTCCACGAGGAAACATCCCCAAATGGGTTGAGGCTGACCGACTTCGCCGGAACCCGAAATAGTGATATCTGTAGTACTAGATTCCAGCATAAGAAGATACATCAAGCTACCTGGCTCTCTCCGGATCGAAAAACCACCAACCAGATCGATCATGTTGTGATAGACGGAAGACACGCACGCCATCAAACACAAGGAAGGTTCGACGTCGAGAAGCTGCAATCACAACAGACAACCGAACGATTTTCTACTCGACTTGCACTCCTGCTCTCTGGGAGCACTCGTCAATAACTCGGTATAAGGGAACTGTGGGACGGAATTTCAAATTCCTTACGTACAGCTGCATTTTTGGCGATATAAAAAATTAATTTATTAACTGCTAAAAATTTGTTTATAAAATTCACACAGTATTGGTAACCGCTCAAATATCAAATGGAAACAATTTTAAAAGAAGTTATCGTAAATACTCTGCAACACAACGTTCAATAAAACGTGATGTGATATCGTTGACGGTTTAAAAACGGAAAACCCGTATTACAATAAATTAGTGTTTTAGTAGAAGTTTTATGAACATGTAGCAACCCGAGAACGACCTCATATTAAATGCGGCTAAATTTGTCCTCATTCCGAAAATTTTAAGCAAGTTCGAAATCTGATTAATTTTTTTGCAGTTCATTGCAATAATTCTAACAACCGGAGAGCGATCTCATTTTGAACGCAGCTAGACTTTTCCAATCCCGAAAACGAATTCATATTTTTTCCAGTTTATTAAAATAATTCCAACAACCCGACAAGCATGGCATGTAAAAGTTACTTTATTTGTTCCGAGCCCCAAAAATTCTAAGTAAGTCCAGAAGTCTGATTTAAATTTTTTGTAGTGCATTGAAGTAGTTCAAAGAAACCGCAAAGATGCAAACGTTAGCTAGATTTGTCCAAATCAGAAAAATTCTCAGCAATTCGGGAAATTTGATTCACGTTCTACGGAAGTCCCGAAGTCTGATTAAACTTTTTGGCAGTTAATTAAAACAATTTAATATACAATAAATGCTTTTTAAGTCTCGTATTAATCCCGAAATTTATGAACGAGTCCCGAAATATATTTGTGATCATTTGCTCCAACCTTGTTGATTTTCTTGTCCGCGCGTATGCCAAACTAGTGAAAAGTGCAATAAATATTCTAGTGCTTACATGTTTTCCTCACGCACACACAAACCTATTTGTAAAGTTTACATAGAGCGCTACGAAAAACTTGTTTGGGGCGTTTGTCAGCTGACATTGAAGTGCCTTAATGCGGCAACAAGATGTTAGCGGGAAAAATGAGACCAAATCAACATAAAGGAGTATGAAGGAAAACAGCGACAAAAATGATGAGTGGAGAGAGTAAGCAAAGATAAGTATGAGGGAGATATTACTAACAGTAGGAGAGAGGCATGCAATGTAAAAAAGCGCGCTGAAAACCGTTATGAAAGCTTACTTTGAATATGCAACGTAATGAAGCGGTGGGGTAGTAAGAATGAAAGGAGCACATATAAAGGAAAATAAGTACTAAAGAATTATTTGTTTGCTATTTTTTCTTCGAAGGACGAAGAAGGATACGCTAAAAGGCACGTAGAGGAGGGTTTAAGTTGATACTTATAAGCAGTTATAGTTGACGGGAGGAAGCGACAGATAAGAAACAGAAATTTATAAAAAGTAAACAGAGTAGCGGTTGGTGATAGCTCAGAAATGGGAGCGAGTTTTATATAAAACCACGAAATATATTAAATCGCTTGCTGGCAAATTGTTTGGCGGTTAACTTTCACAGAGGGGGATGAGTTTGAAACAATGTTAGCAAATGTGCTTGGAATTTCAGAAGTATTAAACGTTTTTGCACATTTTGTTTGGGAGAAGAGCTCAAATTATGTTGTGAATAACGAAAAATGTGTTATCGCATGGAACCCAAAAGGTAATGTAACGAAGTTAGTAGATGATTCGGTAAAAATGCTATAAACTGGCGAGTAAAAGAAATATTTACAAAAAGTTTGCGTATACTTAACATTTTTTATATCATGGTATAAAAGCATTTTTGGTAAATTTGTCGTTATAATTGAAAAACATGAAATTTATACGCAAAATTTTTGGAAAAAGCGAAGAAACTACATGCATACCATATGTACACTTGTGCTCACATAATTAAGCCACTGCATAGCAAAACTACGTTTCTGAAAATAAATTCACCGAATTAGCTTTTCATTTGTATAACGGTATGCAGAAAAGTTCCGTTATATGTTAGGAAGTTGCTAAGATCATATTCAGAGAAATAAGTATCGTGGTTGGC
>NW_017537445.1:347349-353330 GCF_001853355.1 Bactrocera latifrons
AAAAAATTTTTTTTTTTTTTTTTGTGATTCACCTTAATATGCATTGATGTTTGACGATGAATATCTCGTACACGCTTAACTTAATCGAAAAATCAAAACAGATAATTTTTACAGCGCGAGTAAATTCTTACAAAACAATGAGTTTCATCATTCAAAATGATTTTATTTCATTGAGTTATAAAATTCATAAGAAATAAAAAAGTTTCCCTAAAATAATCAAACTGTAACTGTTAATAGCTTTTAAACAGTTGGGTTTACGAAAAAATCGTACAGACCTTTTTTGTAGAGCATTCAATTTCTTACAAAATCTAAGGAAGCGAGATCTAAAACTTTCTCTATGAATGAAGAAAAAATAGAAAATTGTAAGTAGGAGGACCTTTCCGTTACAATTAAGAACTCATTCTTGGAGAAGCTTCCTTAGAGGTGCCTAGGAACCCATTTTTCAGAGTACCAAAAGAAAAATTATTATTTTTTTTTTTTTTTTTTTTGTTTTGAATCATCCTAGTGTATATACACCCTGTAGAGAAAGTAATGGGGAACGAATGCCAAACATTAGAGCGACCTGTCAACCAATATGTTTACAGCAGCTGTTTATGTTAATTGACCTCAATAGTGCTTGTCGAATTTTACAAAAATTTTTAACGCATTTGTTTTAAATCAACAAATATAATTGAGCAAGCACTGTATTCACCTGATATGGCCCCTGTGACTTTTTCTTATTCTACACACTGAAATATACACTTCGTGGAACACGCTTCGACTCAATTGAAGTCATCAAAACGACGCAGGAGCTGAAGGCCATCACGGAAAGTGCCTATAAAAAATGTTTTGATGATTGGAAAAATCGTTGGCACATGTGCATCGCTTCAAATCGATGTTACTTCGAAGGCGGTACAATAAATTTGGATGAAAAATTTTCGATTTATTTCTAAATTTCCGATACTTTCTTGACAGAGTGTATATTGTTATATCGTGACATTTTTAAAGTTTCTTTTATTATGAGATTTAAATAATATCAGGAGACTTACACCTAAATTTAATAATTTTGTTGAATTTTTAACTAATTTTATATGAAACAATTCATGAAAAAACGAACAACGTATCAAAATATATATTTTAAATTTTTACTGACAACATTTTTTAAAATAGCAAAAAGTACATTTTTAAAAGATTTTGTAAAATTTTATTTTTTTTAAGAATAGAAAATATTTAGTTGTAATAAATTAGTTTGCAATAAATTTTCAAATTTTGTGTCATGAGGTTTTGATAAATAAAACAAATTTTCCTAAATTTTATATCATGAGATTTTAAAGGCACATCTAGTTTGACAAGGAGTTTGATTTTTTTTATACTCTCGCAACAAAGTTGCTAAAGAGTGTATTATAGTTTTGTTCACATAACGGTTGTTTGTAAGTCCTAAAACTAAAAGAGTCAGATATAGGGTTATATATACCAAAGTGATCAGGGTGACGAGTAGAGTTGAAATCCGGATGTCTGTCTGTCCGTYCGTCCGTCTGTCCGTGCGTCCGTGCAAGCTGTAACTTGAGTAAAAATTKAGATATCATGATGAAACTTGGTACACTTATTTTTTGGCTCCATATGAAGGTTAAGTTCGAAGGTGGGCAAAATCGGCCCACTGCCAAGCCCACAAAATGGCGGAAACCGAAAACCTATAAAGTGTCATAACTAAGCCATAAATAAAGATCTTAAAATGAAATTTGGCACAAAATATCACATTAGGGAGGAGCATATTTGCACGTAATTTTTTTTGGAAAAATGGGCATGGCCCCGCCCCCTACAAACTTTTTTGTACATATCTCGAAGCTACTATAGCTATGTCAACCAAACTGTATAGAGTCGTTTCTTTTAGGCATTTCCATATACAGTTCAAAAATGGAAGAAATAGGATAATAACCACGCCCACCTCCCATACAAAGATTATGTTGAAAATCACTAAAAGTGCGTTGACCGACTAACATAAAACGTCATAAACACTAAATTTTACGGAAGAAATGTCAGAAGGAAGCTGCATCCAGGCTTTTTTTAAAAATTGAAAATGGGCGGCGTCGCCCACTTATGGACCAAAAACCATATCTCAGGAAGWACTCAACCGATTTCAATGAAATTCGGTATATAATATTTTCTTAACACCCTGATGACATGTACCAAATATGGGTGAAATCGGTTTACAACCACGCCTGAAATCTCGATTATCACTTTATCATGCGAGAGTATAAAATGTTCGGTGACACCCGAACTTAGCCCTTCCTTACTTGTTTTTATTTGGATAGTTTATATATTTAAAAATAAAATACTAAATAGTTTTTGAGTAATATAAGAGTTAAATCTGGTCCACCAGTTTATGTTTAGATGCGGTTTTCTCCAAACAACATTTTCAAATTACTTGATGACAAAGAATATATTGTATAATTATTATAATATATTGTATAATTCTTTGTACAATGACTGAATTGATTCTTGATCTGACAACCAATTTCGGAGTAAAATTCAATTTTTTTTAACGCGACGCCATTGTAAATTTTTAATTTTTTTTTTTCATTTTTTTCATTTGGGTCATTGTGCGGAGAATTTCTTCTAGTTAAAAGAGAATTACTTTTGTTCAGGTTTCATTCACTAATAAGTACGGAAGCAATGCAGCAGTGGAGCACCATTTTTAGCGCTGTCAAAGATCTGGTGTTAACATTTTTTAATTTTACTGAGTTTTCTTGAAGCATGTACCTTGACATTTTCAAATCAATCTAGATCTCCATGTATTTTACGCTGCCACACTAGGTAAAGAATTACAAATTATTATATCATGAGATTTTAAACGTTTAAAAATTGATGTGATGAGAAACTTTCTTGAATCGACGAGAAAACATGTTTTAAACACAATTTTAGTTTTTAATATTTTATGATTTTGAAAACTTTGAAATTTTTGTAGATATATCATTGAATTTGAATTCGCGACAATTTTTTAAGAAAAACAATCACATGTTTTATAATATCCAAGAATTGTAAACATATAAAAATTGCATCAGATAATATACATAAAATATACTAGACTTCACAGCATGTAATTTGTATCATATACAACAACATACAACTTCAGCATAAATATTAACTTAAGTGCTCTTCTCCCATGCTACTTTTCACATTTTTTCCTCTTATTTGCAGTTAACTTCCTACGAAAGCATCAACTTTTTATTCAACTCTTATATTTCAAGCTGCCGCAAAACTTTCCATTGCCATAGCAACTACGTCATAGCGCACTTACACCCCCTATATCTCATACCTCTGACTGCCATCATCGACACATGCGCTTAATTGGTTAATTGATGTGGAAATAAAAAGTACCAGCAGCAGGTGCTCGAGCATTATGCTCATCATGACGGCGAGCTGCCGTGCAAACTGACCAGCATTACAGGACTATATGCACATACACACATGGTTACAGCATGTTTATCGTGAGCTTTAATTAATCCGATTAACTGCCAGATAATGCTTGCTTGTGCTGGCTGCCCCACCAATGTTTATATGAATGTGTTTGTGTGTGCATATGTTGTTTGTACAAAATAAAGTCATAAGCACGTAAGCGAAGCTGCTGACAGATGTTGTTACATCAATTTATAGGCTTTTCGTTTCTGTTCGCTGGCATTGCAGCACTCTAATGGCCATAAGATGCTTTATAGTTGGAGTCATTATGCTAAATGAATGCTCACAAGTGTACGCAAATAGGTGTGGATAATAATAACAAAGCAATACATTTCCGGAACACACGGGTTTAAAGGTGCTTGACCGTAGGGCTTTTGTGTGGTTAGATTAGCCATTGCCATTTATATTCTGTTTATATAATGAACAATAACGATAACATATTGACACCGCTGATGGCAGAACACTAATTCTTTATTTAAAATTTGTTGGTCTACTCTATCACACAATGGAACTCATCGCCGTACGAAAAATTAAAAACCCTAATCGATGAAGATTTGGCCTAGAGACTTGTAATTACTATTGTACATCTCTGCTCAATGTAATATTTGAAATTCCCCTCATAATATTTTTTTTTTTTTTCCATTCAACCCTCTATTTTGGGTGGTTGTTTTGGAACTAGTTTTATATCTAGTTCATATAAGGTAACACTGTTTATCTTTTGAATGTAGGACTCAGCTTCCAACAGTTTCGATAAGGTGAGTATAGGAATTTGAAATTAATGTATTTGTTTGATCTGTAAAGCTTTAAGGAAAACAGTTTCACTATAAATTCGAAAAAAGTTTCACTGATTCACTCGAAAAAGAAATATACCATCTTATCTACACCTCAAACTTTTATGTTTCCTCAGTTCAGTCTAACTCTCTGTCCAAACAATTCTACAGCGACCTCTGTTACAAACTGAGTGTTGTTGCATGAAACTTAAAATCAAAAATTCACCAGTTGCCTCTACCCTTTGCAAGTTTACGTCAATTGTACATCCCAAGTGCAGACAGGTCGCTAAGTACTTGGTCCCTGCAATGGATGCAGGCCTCTCTTGCTACCGTTGTGCACTGATGACTCTCGAGCGAACGAGAGCGAAGATGATCCAAGTTCTTTCTCATCGCAGGTCGTAGAGCGTAATTTTTGTACGCCGAGAGGTAGATTTGCTTTTAAATTGCCTACCGATCTGAAATTTGCACCAATTCGTCAGAGTAATTCTGGGCTTGATCTCCAGGCTGAGCTTATTGGTGGAATTTATGTTCCAGATATACAAAGTACTTTAACTTTTTCAGATGTATACAAAGCAGCCAACATTGACGTAGTTACCAAGACGAAAGATATGTTTTTTGTGGCCTCCTGGTACTTTGTCTTGCCGTTTGAGTTTCGCAGGGATAGCAAAACTATTTTTTGCCATCGCATAGATAGTACCAGTGCTATGGACTGCGACTTTGAAATCGTAAAAAGATGATGGGTGTCGATCTCTTTGTCAAGGTTGTTCTCCAGTATTTGGTAATGCGCCACTGTAACGAGACACTGCGTGCGTTGGTAAGTAAATCATGATGTATTCAAACGCAAGTCTTGTGGATTGGTGGCATGCACTTTTATTCTTGTATGCAGCATATAAGTGCTGTATAAATCTAACCATCATTTTACATACCCATTAAGCTGGTTGATATTCTAGTCTTACTAAAGTGAGTTGTATTGCCTAAAAGACAGTCATTGGTCGGACAAAATAAAAATTTTTAAATTGTGGTAACATATAAATGATGTCTGAAGAGTTCTCATAGAATCATATCTACAAAGAACCACATCGAAATAAAATAAGGGCTATCCATTTCATTATACCTGTATTTGAACCACATAGCAAATATACCATATCAATAAATGGAAAGAATTTTAAAAATACAGTCATTTAAATTAGAGAAAAGTGATATGATGAAGAGAAAAATAAATAAAGAGATTTTACATACAGGGTGGCTGGTGAAAGCCGCTACCAAAAAAAAATTAAATAACTTTTTTCTATTTAGTGAATCTGGTTAATGATTTTTTTTTTTATTTTGCAGATTGACTTTTACATTTAACAAAAATGGATAACTTCGACACTGAAACAAGAATTTGGATTGTCCGCCGCTATCACGCACTGGAGTTCGTAGTTTCGGTTCAAAGAGAGTATAGGCGCACGTTTGGCGGCAATCCTCCGAGCAGATGGACCATAATGAGACTTGTAAACAATTTTGCCGAGCATGGGACAGTCAACAGAAGACCTTACCATCGAAACCCTTCAGTTCGAACGGAGGAAACAATCCACGTGTTTCGTCATTACAGTCAATTATGCACAAAGATTTGGACTTATTTCCATATAGAATTCAAATGGCCAACAAACTGAACGCTGCAGACTTGCCGATTCGCTTGGAATTTTGCCAGAAGATGCTTCAAATGGTGGAAGAGGGTGGAAGCATGTTGAACTGTCTTTTCATGTCTGACGAGGCCCATTTCGATTTAAACGG
>NW_017537445.1:354090-368498 GCF_001853355.1 Bactrocera latifrons
TTCCTGTCTCAACTCTCCAAGCAGTAATGAACAACTTTTTTATAAGATGCCGCACATGCATCAAGGAGCAAGGGGGGCATTTAAGTTCCTTTGTTTTTGAAACTAATTAAGCTATATTTAATAAAATTGAAGAGCTTTAACATGAATAAAAGAAAAATGAATTCCATACACTGAATAAAAAAACTATTTGAGTTTCTTAATGGAGCAAAATTCATCAGCCACCCTGTATTTAAAAAAAACGAGGGTTCACATCAGTTTGTTTGTGATATATACTATATTATATACTGTGTAGTAAATGGAATTAAATTAATAGTGTATAGTAATCAAATATGCCATATAAATTTGCGCACATCTGCGAAGTTAAACGCAAGAAAAATTTACATTAACTGTAGCCAAATTTGACAACGGACAAGGGTATCCTTAGAAGCTAAATAAGCTTAAACATTTTTCTTAGATAAGCAAAAGAGCTTGCGCATAAACGAATAAGTATAAGAATGTGTGGTTAGAATCGCACGGTTCTAACTGTTGCTTATCTACATGAGGGTGGTACGTAAAATGTGAAAAAAAAAAATTTTATTGCTCTCTCACTCATCTCAATAACGAATTGCATGGAAAATACATAATTTATAAGCTTGTGTAGCTTTTTGAGAGAGTTACGGGATATACCCAAAAATTTAAAAATTCCAAAGAATTTTTCCACATTAAAATTATTTTCAAAGACGAATTAAAAAACTCGAGAAAGTTACCCATTTTCATAATATAGACACACTATTGTCAAGAAAGAGTTCTCTCTGAATTTCAATTGAATATCTCACATTGAACGATTTGTGCGGTAAAAAGCTAGCCATAGGCGGTGGGATCAATATATAAGGCACAAAGGAATAATTTAAATTTCGCGCGAAAAACCCTTTCATCGATTTTTTTTTTTATAGGTATGCCTTTCAATTACGTCTGCACCAAATGTCACATCAAAATAATTATAAGTATTAATTATACGCTGGTCTTTCTGAAGGTGAAACCTTCCGTGATAATTCTTTGTCGCGAAAAAGTGTTTCTCTTTGCCGCAAATTGTTCAAAGGTGAACGAGAAAGTGTTTACGATGAACTTCGTCCAGGACGGATATCAACTAATGGTCAACACGCCAATTAAATAAAATTAGTAAATGTTTGCGAAAAACAGTACGAGCTGTTATGCTTTCGCCAAATTTTCAACCAATATCGTCGCTCCGGGGAAACCGTTTTGAGATAATTGAAGACATTAAATGTGAAACGCTACGCGCATTGAGGGCTATTCCGAAAATTGACTTTTACAACTTTTGAAGATTGGAAAAACCAATTGGCAAAAATGTATTAGGCCTAAGGGCGATTTCTTTGAAGATAAAGACATAGATTTTGAAGAATAAATTAAGAATTTTATAATTATGAACGAAGTCTTACTAGTTTTTGCTCATGGTAGTATACGAAATATCTCCTGTCATCAACCTACTCGTGACATCCACGTCACTGTTGACAGTCGTAACTTTGAAGTTGTGGATATTTTTGTATATTTGAGAACCAGCATCAACATCAACAACAATGTCAGCCTGGAAATCTTACGCGGGATAATTCTCGCCAACAGGTGCTACTTCGGACTGAGTAGGCAATTGAGCAGCAAAGTCCTCTCTCGACGAACAAAAACCAAACTCTATAAGTCACTCATAATTCCCGTCCTGCTATATGATACAGATGCCCTGGACGATGACAACAACTCATGAGTCGACGTTGTGAGTTTTCGAGAGAACGCTGGCTAGGTCATGTCGTCCGAATGGACGAAAACACTCCAGCTCTGAAAGCATTACCCACCAGAGGAAACCAAGGAAGAGGAAGGTTAACTCGGCTATAACCGTGTAAGCGGTTTCAACGCCAGTAAAGAAGAAGGAACAGTATAGGAGCTTGACAAGTTATCATCCGATTTCGAAAATTTTTAGATTTGAGATGGCATAATTTAAAAGCACTATTTGTGCAATATTTTTTGCCGACATACTCGAAGATAGGCGATATTGTATTGATCTCGATACAGCTAAGTCTTAGCATCATGTGTAATGCATCCCTCCTCCAAATTACAGCATTACCACTTATCGCGCTTTAATGTTGGCAATAAATGTTTTTCTTGAAGCTCCTCGTTGACGTTTCTTCACACTTTTCATGTCCCATCTGAACCTAAATATATTAAAATTTGATTCGTAGCTGAACACAGAAATATGCTAAAACGAAAACGGTTTTTTAAATGTTGTTTAGCAAACTCCAATATCTTCTATTTGTTAACCTTACCTATGTAAATGTTTCGACGTGCGGCTGGTCCATAGAAACTACCACTTTCAACACATTCCTTACGGTTTGATGGTGCATGGCTGCATCTACAGTGGGACACTTGGACTTCATTAACCAAAAAACGGATACATATATTCGAAAGTTAAAAAAAATTAATTAACGTCCAAATACGACTGAATTCGGTCTTAAAAACAACAACTTCAATTTCCAAGAAGAAAACGCACCACGTCGTGTCTTGCACGTGACGATCGAATTTCATCAAAACAAGTAAGAAAGGGCTAAGTTCGGGTGTCACCGAACATTTTATACTCTCGCATGATAAAGTGATAATCGAGATTTCAGGCGTGGTTGTGAGATGATTTCATTGGTCCATAAGTGGGCGAAGCCACGCCCATTTTCAATTAAAAAAAAAAGCCTGGATGCAGCTTCCTTCTGACATTTCTTCCGTAAAATTTAGTGTTTCTGACGTTTTTTGTTAGTCGGTTAACGCACTTTTAGTGATTTTCAACATAACCTTTGTATGGGAGGTGGGCGTGATTATTGTCCGACTTCTTCCATTTTTGAACTTTATATGGAAATGCCTAAAAGAAACGACTCTATACAGTTTGGTTGACATAGCTATAGTAGTTTTCGAGATATGTACAAAAAAGTTAGTAAGGGCCGGGCCACGCCCACTTTTCCAAAAAAATTACGTCCAAATATGCCTCTCCCTAATGCGATCTTTTGTAGCAAATTTCATTTTAATATCTTTATTTACGGCTTAGTTATGACATCTTATAAGTTTTCGGTTTCCGCCATTTTGTGGGCGTGGCAGTCTGCCGATTTTGCCCACCTTCGAACTTAACCTTCTTATGGAGCCAAGAAATACGTGTACCAAGTTTCATCATGATATCTCAATTTTTACTCAAGTTACAGCTTGCACGGACGGACGGACAGACGGACGGACGGACAGACAGACATCCGGATTTCAACTCTACTCGTCACCCTGATCACTTTGGTATATATAACCCTATATCTGACTCTTTTAGTTTTAGGACTTACAAACAACCGTTATGTGAACAAAACTATAATACTCTCTTTAGCAACTTTGTTGCGAGAGTATAAAAATCTCTAAAAGCTGACTTATCGAATGAATGGTGAAAATATCCGAAAATGATACCAAAAATTGGGACTGCTGCGAAAATGGGACCAAAATGACTTCAAATTCACAACTATATTTAAGGAACACCCTAATCTAGTTAAATTGTGTGAAAGACAGAAATATTAACATTGATACCAGCAAAAACAGCAAATATATGCTGGCATTTGGTGAAGCAAGCAAAATGCATTAGCAACATTTGTGTGAAAAGGATCAATGTCCTTACGCTTATCGCAGCATTAACTGTTATGCCAGCAGTCTGAAGACGAAACCTTTTGTTATGCCAAGTAAGCGTAGAGAAATATATAGATGCAATTTTATAAGGGTAATCAGTGGAGAATGTGTTTAGTTTATATATCTATATACATAGATACGTGTATATGTGTGTGCGGCGACCGCATTTGCATGACCATAATACACGCATGACCCACCAAGTGATAAAGTAAACGGTATTTACACAAAGTTATGCGCCCGCAGCATTGTGTGCGCCCTGTCCTTGCTGCTTTTGCCGGGCACTCGTAGGCGCCGCTTTGCTATCACTCTCGTCTTCATTCTTGCTCGGCACTTAACAATGGTTGACGTTAAGCCACTATCGCTGTGTAACAGTTCGGAAGCTGCATTCAGTGCGCTCAGCACACTCAACAAACTTGACCCAGATTTATGTGTAGCACAGTTTCCTGGCCATTTTTCGGTTTTCAATCGGCGATTTTCTCATGTTTTTGGACCACTTTTCAACGTTCCGCACTGCACTTTAATTCCGCCACGGAACTTTTCAGCACTCCTTTGTCACTTTTTCTTGCTTTGCCGATGTATATTTTTCATTTCAACACTCTATCGCTCCCCCCCTTCGGCTCCCTTGTAGTTTATGCCGCTTTCGGTTGCACTTAATGTGTCCATTTATTTTACCACAAATGGCGTTGAGAAACTGTAAGTGAAAACCATGAAAGAATAATATTTTCAGGCAAGTTTTCTGGCTGTATTATATTGTTATTGTAGTCTTGTAATGTGCAAGCTGTGTTCGCACTACCGTGAATTGTGAGACTTTGGTGGCTATGAATATTCGCCGCTTGAAGTGCGTAACGGACCATAAACCTGCTATGGCCTTTTAAGTGCTTGAGGCAAAGTGTGAGAGAGTAAGGTGTGAGAGCATCGACTAAGTGCTCAAATAGTGGCAAGAAATTTGAGTTGCCCTTATAAGAATGGGTATTTACATACACTAAAAGGTCCATCGGTAAAAATACAGTTTTGAAAAGATGTTTTGGTTCATGAACTGACCAGTAGTTGACTACAACGAAGCTCTCAGAGTTATTGCAAGCCGAGGTCTTTCAAAATAACCATTAGTCAAATTACTGTATTTGTACCATTTATAAAAAAAACTCCAGCACAGTTGGAGCTGTTAGCATATTTTCAAAGTAAAGGACTATATTCTTTGTATGTCCTCTAGTAAATCGACAGCGACCATATTCAAGAGCTAGAGGAAAGAGTACAGTCTGAATCCTAGTATTGCAGAATAATAGAACTAAATTCTCGACATAAACTACAAAGCAAAGTATGTACGTACGGAGACGTAGACCAAGAAGCTTTAGAGATATCAGAAGGTTAGGTACCGTACAACAACAGAATGCCCCTAAATATATCCCATTGCACATATATACTAAAGGCCCGTATGCTTTTGGTTAAAGAATACAATGAACTCCTCTCCAGGAAATTTCAACTAGAACGCTTTCACAGAAACCATCCTTGTAAACATCTACATGGAGCGACTCCAGACTCTAGAAAAATCTAGAAAACACTACTTAATTGCGTTGACAACATTGCACAACTTACCGATCGGACCATTGACTCCTTCCAAGTGAATGCCGTCCATGAAGCGACAGTGAAAAAAGAGCTCGAGTTGTTTAAGCGAATCAAGAGTAACTTTTAGGCCATTTTGTTCTATAGCAAGTGAAACTTCTACTTATCCAGAATCGATCGCAAATTTATTTTCTGCATGGCTCAGACTATCTCGTAGAAGAGACGACGCAACGAAAATATTCTATCCCTAGTTAAAATTAGTATCTCAACTTAAGTTTCTATATGTTAGGACTAGATCAAGCTATGGGTGCCACGAGACTATGGACTGAGCAGTTTGCTCACCCGAAAATCGGTAGAGCAGAAGCTTTAGAAGTATATGAAACCAAAGCAGGATATATTTCTAATAATTATAATTTGCCTCACTGGACACGGTCCAAAAGACCCTCAGGCAGTGCAGATAAATATATAACGGGTAATCCAAAAGGCAACGTTTTTCAATAGCCTTTTTTGACAGATCACGCGTGAGTCGTGTCAAGGTGTCATGTTATTTTTGTTCAGTGCTTTTTGGTATATCATCGTGGAAACACTTAAGCTTGAAAAAGGTTTAAAAATCTTTCAACTTTATTACGAAAATTCACGCTGTAAAGAATATGTTTCGCGCGCTTCGCTCAACTCATGGCCAACATAATCGGCATACTGCGCCTATTATTCGCATAACCATCACCCATCTTGAAAAATATCATTCCTTTTTGGTTAACATTCGACCGAATAGACGACGTTTAGTCAACAGCGAAGATAAAATACCGCAGCCGTAGCTGAGAGTGTACACGAAGACGATTCGTCGCCGTACGCAGGACTGATGTATGGAACGACTGAAGCCGCTTGACCTTCTCAAACAACATCGCTTCCCTCTATGGGCTCTTGAAAAGTTCCAAGAAGATCCGACGTTTTCGAACTAAATGTCGTCCGACTGGCCACCAAGATCATGTTTGCGACGCTATAACTCACGAACGACTTAAAAGACATGACAATCAAACGAACACGTGTTAGCGCGTGAAATGAGCTTTCCAAAAAGGTATAGCATGACCCGATGCGACGAGTAAAACTAGAACTACGCGCTCTCAGCGCCAACTAGCGAAAATACCGCAAGACTTTTTTGACAAACTAATATAAAGTCTAAAGTCTATGCGTACAAATCCCGCTGCGATTCGGGCCTTGGAACAATACATCACGCTTGTCATTCACCAGTTACCAGTCGAAATGGTCGAACTAATCTTCGAAAATTCGACTCAACGAATGGACCATCTGAGACGTAGCCGCGGCGAACATTTGAAAGATAAAATCTTGAAAAAATTGCGTTTTGACGACACAAGACACAGACGTTCACATCTGTCTACTGACATAAGGGTGGCCGACGGGTCTTTTCGTGAATTTTAAAAACGTCAAGAGTAATATATTTAGGAGGCTGGAAGTCAGTTTGATAGTAGATGCGGTATTTAATGAAAATGTAAAGGTTTTTCATTTAAACAGTTTGGTTTTTCGCATAAATTTAAACATCTCCAAATGCGCATACAAGTTATACAAAAATGTTAATAGGCGAGGATAAATTCGATTAATTACGTAGATTAAATATGAGAAATATTCTGCAAATTACATTTAAAGTTTTTAACATTTTACCCACAGCGCCACTCCAACACAGTTTTCTCGCCATAAATTAAGTCTTAACAAGTTATAACTTAATCACTTTTTAAGAACACTGTCTAAGCCAACTTCAAAGAGAGTATATGATTAGTCGGACCTTTTCCTTTTCGTCGCTTAGTAAACAAAATATAAATTACAACATTATATGTAATATACATGACGACGCCTTTGCTAGGGGTGATGGCGAAAAAGGTTCGGGCACTTTAATTTATGTGAACGAAAGCCGAAAATGACATACTCATATATAACAAATAACGGTTAATGTTTTATTCAACAACTAAATGCCATGTAAAAGCAGCAAAAACCGCAGCCTTCTAAGGAATTTAAAGGACAGTTTACAAATGATGAGTGAGTTGTAATAATCGACACAGGGCTCAGTGAACTTGAAAAAAAAAAATACTGAAAAAACTTAACAAATCAAACATTGTGTAGCTATGTTGGCCTATTAAAAATTCAAGTGCTCGATAAACTTTATTCTGTCGTCATTTTTTCATTTTTTTTTTTTCATATATGATGAGCCATTGTTGCCGTCTGACCTGTTAGCAGGTCAAAAAAGGCACCTTAACTGGAAGGCTAGCGCGCTAGCATCATGAAACGGCATGAGCACGAAAGGCATGCGTTGGCAAAAGCAAACAAAGAAATATGAGAGCAACATGAGATCACTTGACGGGATTATATATTATATGTGTATGTATGTATGCATTGGCCTGTCGAGTTTTTCTTCTGGTTTATCTCTGTCTGGGCCATTTTAGTACGGGTGTGTGCCGTCAAGCTATCTTGCGTAATCATAGCGCATTGACTAAGCGATAGCAGGAGGAAATCCGGTTGCTGCCTATAAAGTATGTCGGTATGTATACAACAAAAAATATAAAGTGCGTTTCATATTTGAGTACACGTGTGCGTATGAAAATACTTTATGCCCTTTTATACATCTCTTAATATTTCCGCACACTCTTTTGTTGAGATTTTTCCTGTAGGCAATACGGTAATCCGCTTACTTCCGCAATTGTAGCGCATAAAAGTCAGTATAAATGAGTTTTTGTACATATTCATTATGTCATATATTCACTTACACTGAAGATGAATATGCCCAAAGGAGCAAACTTTACACGATAATTGAGTATTTTAAACTATGCAAGCATTTAAGTATTAACATCTGATCCAAGTAAATGTAATTTTTTCAATAGCCGGTTTTTTACAGATCACTCGTTAGTCGTGTTACTTTTATTCATTTCATCTTGGAAAGAATAACGCCTGAACAGCGTTTACAAAACGTTCAACATTCACGTTCTGTAAAGAATGTGTTTCGCGAGTGCTGAGCGTACAATTTGCAACACTGTCACCCATCATCAGACCCAGCGGGAGTAGGCTCGACGCCGTTGGCAGCAACTAGGACTGGCGTATGAAACGGCTTGGTGCTTTCAACGTCGAGATCATAAATGTAAAGCGTACAAAAATAGGTTGTCCATGAATTGAGGCCGCTCGATCTTTTCAAACGACATCACTTCGCACTATGGATTCTTTGAGAAGTTCCAAGAAGATACGACGTTTTTGCGCTAAACTTTGTTCAGCATTGAGGCCCATTTCTCTCTCAATGGGTATGTAAAAACGCAAAATGTCACATATGGGACGAATCGCAACCGGAAAAGATTCAAGAGCTGTCATTTCATCACGGTGTGGTATGGTTTGCGGGCATCATCGGTAAATATTTCTTCAAAAATGATGCCGGTGAGAACGTAACCGTTAATAGCGACCGTTATTGCGCTATGGTAATCGATTATTTCATAACTAAAATGCAAGCTAGTGATCTCGACGACATTTCGTTTAAACAAGACGGTGCCGTTTCCCACTCATCGCATTAATCAATGGATTCGGTGAGCAGATAGTTCCACGATTCGTGCCGGTCGATTGGTCGCCAATATCGTGTGACACCGTTAGACTTTTTCATGTGGGAATATATAAAGTCTAAAGTCTATGCAAAGGCAACCCCGCTACGATTCAGGAACAAATCATTACGTGTGTTACTCGCAAGTTACCAGTTGAAATGATCGAACGAGCCATCGAAAATTGAATTCAATTGAGGCGTAGCCGCGGCTAACATTTGAAAAAGACAATCTTATAAAAATAAATGCCAAATAATATTCTTTCGAATGATAATAAACATTGCCCACTCAATTACAAGTTGCTGTGTTCTTTCTTCTTTAAAAAATCATAAGAGCTTAAAATGGATCACCCTTTGTAATACTTGTATATGCAATTAGGGAACAATAAATAAAATGGAAGAACGTCAGTTTGTTTTAAAAAAAGGTAAATTAATATTAAAAAAGTCAGATCGTTCAAGAGAAAATCGGGCTTGTTCAAACTTTAACACCGGAGCTCCAATCAAATTCAATTTTATCTACATTCACACCATATAACGAACTTATATTTGAGTATTATCTCCGGAAATAGTTTCGGTGATGTGAGTGAGGATTTTACTTAGTGTATTCGCTTCCAAGAACTTCAAATGCTTTTTTCTTGAATGCTGCTTTCACAGTCTCCGTAGCGACTTGGCCGTGCGACTTGACAGTTCTTATGCCCGAATGACGCAAAACAGCCATTTTTTGGTGAAGTAGGCTGTAAACTAGACTACACTGCCGCTACAAAATAACTATTCGCTAGACAACAGAATCGATGTTTTTTGGCATCTGGCAGCTCCATTAATACGTACTCTCATTGAAACTACTGTCTCTTTCTAATATAAGACACTCTTTTTATTGCTCAATTCGCTTACACACACGTTCTTTTATCCGTCGACTGTAGGTTAAATCACGGTTTTTTCATGTGTTATACATTTCTGCACAGAAAATTTCTTTTCACTTTCTGGAATGGTAGACACCGTCTCATACACGTTCGCTTTCTACATAAATATCTTTTTGAATTTTTTTTCTCTATGACTCCAGCTGTGTCTCACTCTCCGACTCTACGTCTCTTGCTAACTCAAATTTTATTTTTCTCTATCCGTCCCACCCCATCTTACGCACTAAACTCACCCGTCATTAGTTAAAAATTTGCTCGCCCACCTCTTTGTTACAGCCAGCTTCCAACAGGCAAATATCCTTGCCATTGTCCAAACTCACGAACGCCGTCTCCGTAAAATGCATCTCCACAGTATGCTCATCACCCGACACACAATCCTCATCCAGCGCATTATTACAATTATCATGTTGACCCTTGCCATTCACAGTGATATCCACCACATGCGTGCCATGCACCATTACCGTATTACAACACTTATTCGATGTTAAGACATCACCACTATTGCTACAAGTCAGTTCGAGTGTCTCGCTCATGCACTTGTCTTTCACTCTGGCCAATGATGTCTCCTGCGTAACGCCATTCTCATGCTCATCATCATCGCCCTCATCGATATCTATGCTCACACCTACCCCATTGCCCATGTCATTGCGACGCCGACCGCCCTCGCAGGTATTGCGATCCGAACGATTATAACAGTGACGATTCACTTGACGATGTTTGGATGGATTAAAGCAGGGCAACACATGTTTGAACTCTTTGCGAAAGTTCTCGTTCAGCCAAGCATACAAAAAGGGATTGTAGCAAGTCGAGGACATGGCCAGCGCATGCGTTATGAAGAAGATGAATGTGTAGAAAGACCAATCATTCGATTTGTCATAGAAATCATCAACCATATTGACAATATTCATCGGTAACCACGAGCAAGCGAAGACGCCAACCATCGCGATTAGCATGAAGTTTGTGCGCTTCTTACGTTCACGATCGGCTGCATCGCGCGCCGCCGATTTAGCGCCGGGCCGACAGCGTTCGCGCATATTCAGTCGCACCGACACCCAAATATAACATACCGTAATCGCGCCTAACGGTGCGACAAACTGACCGAGCGTTGTCAAAATACCAAAACCACGGCGAAAACTCTCCGATGGCCAATTCTCTTCGCAGTATATCGTGACATCGTCATCATCATACTCCGCGTCCGGTGAAACGTCCAAATTAAGTTTGATACCAGTTACCGAAGCCACCGTTGTAATCGCATCGGTCAGCAGATAAATACCGTACGGTGTGGTTGTGGCATTCAAATGATCACGCAGACTATTTGTACTATTCGCAATGAACGTCTCACCGGTATTCACATACTTTTTCTTAACATGCGCCACAACAACGCGCATATATAAGGCATATGGACTAGTGGCCACCAAGGAGAAGCACCATATAAAAGCGAGCGTATAACAGCAGGTGCGTATTTGCATGCGCGGCTTGAAGGGGAACACGATTACAAATACACGATCCACAGCGATCGCTGTTAGCGTAAAGGTTGACAGATATATACTGCAACCCTGCGCATACGATACCAGATGACACATGGTGGCGCCGAATATCCAACGGCCCATGAAGGTGTAGAGCGGCGTAAAGGGCACGGCCAGCACACAGAGCAATATGTCGGAGATCGCTAGATTCGTTATGAAGTAATTCGTAACTGAGTGCATGGCACGATTGCGTATGACGACATAGCAAACGAGCGCATTGCCAAATATGCCCAACACGAAGACGGTCGTGTAGATGATGCAGAAGACGATCTGCACATATGGATCGTTGATTAAGTCATCTTTATGTTCGACCTCATAGCGCACATCCACGCCGCCGCCTCGATGCATACTCATGGTCGTGCTCATCGTGCTTGCGCTCATCGTAGTCGCCGCGCTCGATGCCGGCGTTGTGGTTAGTACAGTTTTTAGCTCCGCCTCGGTAATTGGCGGAGTCGAACTAACTTCGGTGGTGGCATTCATGTGTGCTTTTGTTGCACTTGTTGTAATGGTTTGGGTTATGTTGCTATGCTGAATTGTCGCTTCGCTCGTCGTGCCCAATGCTGCAGCTAAAGTTAGCGCCGCCGAGGTGATGTTGAACAACAGTATGACTAAAGTCAACGTTGCTGGATTGTAAAGTGGCTTAGCGATAGTTGCTGTTGTTATTGGCTTGCGTCGCCGCCACATTGTCGCTCTTCCTACTGCATCCATTACGATTGGGGGATGTGTGGTTTTGTCTCTGTGGTTCAGGTTCTGGCTACGACTCTGTCACGTGCGCCGCAATAAATCAGCTCAAATTGTTTGTGGCGTTGTCGTTGCTGCTCAGTAGAATTGCAAGGATTAGGATGTTCTCATTGTTGCTGCATATTATGTGTGCGTCTTTGTGCCAGTGCGAGTAATGCAGTCATAAAGGGAGTGAAAGTCTTCAAAGCCGCCACTGTGGACAATTAAATTTCGCATTTTGGCGGTCTTGTCCTCTCTGCTTTATTATTTGTACACAAGCGTCCACCGTAGCTCTACTTACTGGTCTGTAAGAAAATGAAAGCAAAAGAAACTCTTAGTTCATATTACTTTAATAAGTCTATAAAATATTTGGTGCTAAGTAATAAGTTTAGCACTGAGAAATATATTATTTTTGCATTAAACAAGAAGTCTTATTTTTAACATAGAAACCCTCGTCCCTATTATTGTCATGAGGAAATCAGAAATAAATTTATTCAGTAGCGATTTACATCCGACCGCTTTTATACAACGCCAGACAGGAATTGCTAAGCCCGTCTTCTGGAAAAATACAATTAGCGTTCCAAAGTAAGCAGGTTGGTTTTTCGGCGAAATCTATTTATTTTATTCAAAATAGTCTCCTTCTATTTCAATATAGCTTTTTGAGCGGTCCAAAAGCATGTCGAACGAGTGTTTTAGCTCGTTCCCACGACAGTCGGGTCTACGAAAACCGGAACGGACCCGGACTTTTATCCGGCCAAGGACTGTCAACTCGGCAGAATTCTGCCGTTACAACAACAACAACAGTGTTTTACCTCGTTTGCCGACATGGTCGCCAGTATGCCGGTGCAAGCCTTTCGTGTCGGTAAAAGAAAAAAATTTTAAAGCAAAATTTAATGTTGGCTTTTTGTTCGAAGCTCCAATAACACAAACATACTGACACTTAAAACGCAATAACTTCACTTCCAATCTATGAAATGTCATGAAATTCTTACTGGAGAATCAAAAAAAAATAAATAAATAGCAGATTCTAGCCTAGGCGCTAAATTCAAAAAGTCCAGTTTACTTTGGAAAGCGCATTGTAATGCACTTCTTTGCACTTGACCTACTGAAAAGAATTTAGTCCAGGGATATAAGCAGACATGGATGGAACTCTATTCAAGGATGTAAGGCTGGCTTTGATTATTTACCTATTATATAACATCAACAATATTGGATACACGATAGAGACCACGTGGATCGAGTTTTGCAAGTGGAAGCGCCGGTAAAATGATTATTTAAATTTAGTTTATGCAATGTTCAAATGACGCCCGAAAATCTGGCTAAATGTCCTACCTATCAAATTGGATTCCTTGAAAACGGTTGTTTAATATATCTATTTCCAGTCAGTGTAAACATCTCATATGGTTCCGCCAGGCAGCGTTCTTGACTCGACGTTTCATGTTTTATCACGCCTCGTATTCCCACTTCATCTAACAATTGATGAAATGTTGTTGTTTCATAAAATTATTTCATAAAAACAACTGTCAATATTATATAATATCTATTTTCTATCTATCGATCTATCGATCTATCTATCTATCAATATATATATACATATTATATATATATAAATGCAAGTATGTCTGTATGTTCCGGGTATTCTCCGAAACGGCTGGACCAATTTCAATGAAACTTTCAGGAAATCTGTTTAATCTAACCAAAAAAGAAAGTGTTGGTAAAAAAAGGATCCAAATCAAATCAAATTCAATTGAAACTTCCGGCCGAATAAATCAATTATAAGTCAAGCGACACGGTAATGGACGAAGAGCAAGCTGTAAATTATATGCTTGAATTTTTAAACTCATTGGAACCATCTGGAATGCCACCACAAACATTAAAATTGAAAATTGGATCATCCATAATGCTTATTAGCAATTTAAACGCACATAAGTTATGACACGGAACCAAATTAACAATTAAATAATTAATTTACCAGTGATGAAATAATTTTAACTGGTTTTGAATAACTATCAAACTAATTTGTCTTATTTATATCGTTAATATTTATCACGTACTATTAATAATAACAATACCCAACGATTACCCTCCTCCCGCCCAACCGACGCGCGGGGCGCAATCCGCGAACGAGCGGAACTAGCCGAGTCATAATAGGCAAGGGAGTTTTAAGCGTTGCGATCTTAAGCTGCTCAGCTACAGAAACAAAAATTTCAACAGCCAAAACTAAGAATTTGATTAAAGTTTATAATTTTTAAATGTTACTTGTTAAGAGTAGATAAAAAATTTTTTTTAATGGTAAAGAGTGAATCTGTTAGATCACATGTGCTGGAATGAGAATTGAAATCATGACATATACGGCGGAATGGTTCGTTTAACTCTAGATTTGTTCTAGAAAATTTTAAAAGCAAAGGTTTAAACTGCCTG
>NW_017537445.1:370847-373591 GCF_001853355.1 Bactrocera latifrons
TTTATCTTTAAAATTATTTAGAAATATTTACATTTTAAGTAAAAATAAAAAACAATAATAATGTCATCTCGATTAAGTTTGTAAAAATTACACAGTTCTGCGGATAAAATATTTGGATACAATAATTGAGCATACAATATTATTAATCAAGTAATTGGTGAGTAATGAAATATAAATAAATATTGGTGCCTTATTTTACTCAATATTTTGTATCCACATTTGTGTAAAATCATTGTGTACTTTCAATTCTAGCATTAACTTGAGCCCGATATGCTTCTCTTTGAAAAGAGAATAGAAGAAAATGAATATGAAGATAATTGAATAATTTAATACAATTAAGAGATTAATTAAATATTTAATGTTGTAATGCTGAAAATGCTCAGAATTATAAAGCAGTTTATCTTGACTTTATTTGAAATTTATTTAAAACAAGAAAAACAGTTAATACTATATAATATATGAATTTCCAATAGAAGCAGTATAAAAGGATTGTAGTATTGATTTGGAACTATAAATTGTGACAAAAAATCGCCCGAAAATTTATGATATTTCCAAAAATGTCTGTCAACCAGTTTGTGTACAGCAGCTGCTTAAGTCTGTACTCCTCAGCGTTGCGATGTTTAAATTGGATCAAAATATCGAACAAAGATTTTTCTCAAAGTTTGCTATTCTAACCAAGGAAAAAATTAAGCTTATGCTCATTTTTTTCAATATTCGTGGTTTGGTGCATCATGAATTTGTTCCAAAAGGACAGACGGTCAATAAGAAGTTCTGTTTGGGGTATTGAAGCGTTTGCGGGAGAACATCTATCGAAAATGACTGGGATTATGGAAGAACAATTCATGGCCTTTACAAGATATCAGCATATCGAGTCACGATTGTGACCGGATTTAAAGCCAAAAACGCAAAGAATACCATCGATCAACCACCTTACTCACCAGATTTAGAACCGTGTGAATTATTCTTGTTCCCTAAGCTGAAAGTGTCGCTCCATGTAGCCGTTTTCAGTCGATCGAAGAGATAAAACAAAATTCATAATGGTATTACATCTTATAGACTTGCCACCTGACTTTTTTTAAAACAAGAAAAACCGTTAACGCCGTATACCACCATATAAAATCGTTTACATATGCATTTCTTATAGTACTATATAAATCTGTATAAAAAGTTTACAATCTTGATTATGAAATTTATACACATTTTCTTCAAGCAACCTTCTATAAGAAGCTTAATTTTGAACATTAATAATTTTATTAACGACCTAATTTTTTCCAAAAAATATCAACTAATTTCCTTCAAATTCATTTCAATAATTTCAAAAAACTATTTTCCACTATATGTCAATAATTGAAGCGACGCAAGAAAAATAGACTTTGTATTTCATTTTCGCTTGGTTTAGTCGGCCAATTCCTCACACAGTGCAATTAGTGCCGAAATTGTAGTGTTTCATTTCCTTTATTGACAACATTTTTCTGCATTTAAATGAATAAAAGCGCTTGCTGCTTGCCAATTATTCTACTGGCCCATTGAAAAAATTGATGAAGCGTGAGAAACAAGTGACCCACAATTTGGAAAACAGAATCTTCTCAAATAGCATTCGCACATATTTTTTTTTTTTTCTCACAAAGTGAACATAAAATTGAAGTGACCGGCAAATAGATTTCACATATCAACACACAAACAGATTTTTGGTGTGCAGTCGTGCGCGGCACCGAGCACAAATTTGAAAAAAAAAAACGGTTTTCAAATCTACACATTTTGTTTTTAGTTTTGAACTTATTTTCTTCAATTTTAGTATTTTTGTGCATAGAAATTTCATTTTCCTTGCTTCTTCATGACATTTACATCTGTAGGTTATCCATTGACCAAACGTAAGTACGTTTGTGGGTTGATTATTTGTGCTCTGTGTGCACACTGTCAAGGTTCCGCACTACGATACTGCGAGTTTGGTATTATTAGTTTCAGAAATGTGCTAATTGCACATTTTAGGTATGCAAAGCTAATTTATGTGTATTCTGTGAGTAAAATTGAAGACTCTCATTCAATATTTCACAACGAAGTTTAATATTTTACATATGTAAAGTTAATTGATTTTATGTGTTACATACATATATAAGTATATACACATTTTCAATAATATTGGACAATATTTTTTTTGAGATTTTGTATTTTATGTGCACATAAAGTTAAATTATTTTATATGTTACAAGGGTACATCCAAAAAATAAGACACATGCCGTCAATAATACTGCGAAATATTTTTTTTGCAACTAAAAAGTGAATTGTATACACTTGTATTATGAGTTACACGTAGTAACAAATTAGATGCATATCTACAATAATATTGTGCAATATTTTCTTTTGATATTTCGTATATATAAAATAAATTGATTTTATGTTAAACAGTGGCGCATCCTAACAAATTAGATCCATATCTTCAATAATATTGCGCAATAAAATTTCAATATTTTTTATATATACTTTGTTTCATTGCTATAAAGACATTCATTTCAGTGAAATACTGAAAAAATCTGTTTCCATTCTAAACACGAATATTTTAAACCTCTAACGTAACTCTTCCGAGGCTGTTGTTGCGTTGTCATTGGTGTGTGGTTTTTTTACGTGGCGAGTCCCAAACCCAGCGCACAACCCTATGCAGGGAATGTTTCGCCTTCTCACTTTAGCTAGCCTTCAAACGGATGTTCTTAGGCTACCCAGAGGTTACTTGGTCAAGGACCGGAAGT
>NW_017537445.1:373696-381153 GCF_001853355.1 Bactrocera latifrons
AACTTTCCTCACTTGCGTGAACTTCTACACATGACTCCATCCTCCCATCGTAACTCTTACAAATCTATAAAAACATTTTTTTCTAACTTTACTTTTCCTACTATTGTAGGTAGTAAGCGGAATGCACTGAAAGCTGTGTTTCATTTCCATAAAAATAGTCCTCCCCCACGAAAACAAAGAAGGAAACAAATTTCTCTTTATCGTAATAATTTATTGTGCTTCCATTATTATTACTAAGTGCGAATATTCGATTTCGCATTAAGCTGGTGCAATGAGAAGCATTCCTGAGGGTAATAAAGCCCATGTATCGAAAAGAACTGTTTTAATGTCAGAAATCGTATTAAATTGGCGATAATTCTCGTAAGCTTTTCTTATAAGCAGCCATCTCCAGATGTTTTCAATAGGACTTACATCAGGAAAACAAGGTAGTAATTCCCAAATATTAATATTTTTACGTCGAAGCCACCTTTTCGTTGACCTGCTCGTAAAGATTGTTGCGGATGACTGTAGGGTAGCAGATTTGCTCCTAATACTCGTATATCCCAGTACTATTCATTGTTTTAGTATTTCTCGTTAGTCTTTATAGCAATGAGACAAAGTGTATAAAATTAATTGATAGGTATTTCGTTGACACGTAAAATTTCAAACTAAATATTCTTCCTTACTGGGGTAGAAACCGCTTAAGCGGTTTTAGCCGAGTTAAGAAACAGCGACCTAGTCGTTTCTTCTTTTCACTACGTGGCGCTAATTGGAGATTCCCAGCGAAGCTAGGTCCTTCTCCACCTGGTCTTCCAACGAAGTGGAGGTCTTCCTCTGCATTCTCCATTCTGGAGAAAGCAGAACTAACGGCACGGTTCTTAAGGCCAATGATACCAATATCATCGGCATACGGCAGCAGCTGTACACTCTTATAGAAGATGGTACCTTCTCTGGTTAGTTCTGCAGCTCGAATTATTTTCTCCAAGAGCAGACTGAAGAAGTCGTACGAAAGGTCGCCTTGTCTGAAACCTTGTTTGCTATCCGATTGTGACGGAGCTTTTAGTGTTGCTTCACCTCAGTTTACACAGCCGTATTAACATTACGGGAATACCAATTTCAGACATCGCGGCATACAGGCAGCGCCTTTTCGTGCTGTGAAAAGCAGCTTTGAAATCGACGAAGAGGTGATGTGTGTCGATTCTCTTTTCAATATCTAGCCGGTTGCTGATTTGCCAGGTCTTAAGCCACTCTTATAAGGTCCAATCGGTTTGTTGACGTTTGGCTTTAATCTTTCAAACAATACGCTCGATAGAACCTTGTACGCGATGTTGAGGAGGCTTATCCCACAGTAGTTGGCGCACATTGTGGGGTCTCCCTTTTGGTGGATAAGGCAGAGCACACTTAAATTCCAATCATTGTTCAACGCTTTAGTCCGACCATGTTCTACAAAGAAGCTGATTCATGATCCTTATCAGTTCTTCGAAGCCGTGTTTGAATAGCTCGGCCGGCAATCCATCGGCCTCCGCCGCTTTGTTGTTCTCGAAAAGGTTATGTTAATACATGTAAGTATTCAAGGGGGAGGGCTACCTATCGAAAAAACAAAAACTACGAAAAATTATGAAATCTGTGCGGCAAAAGTAAAGGATTAAAAAATCCTTCGAAAGAGTTTTCAAACAGTTTTTAATTAAATATAAAATTATGGAATAAACAATTTTCATGAAGTGTTTTGACACTATGTAGAACAACAATTTTATTTAAAACTTAAATATTTTCCTAAGAAATACGTGTAGGCTTTTCAGTTTTGAAAACTTTCCTAACTTTTATGGCTCCTTTTTCATGCTCTTCCTCCTCTCTTTTTATGTTTTCGGCGCATCTAATGTAAGTATACTAAAAACAGCCGCTAGTGTAATATTTTAGTAAGGAAAACAACCTTAGAATTTAATAGCATGACGAAGTGGTGCTCGACACACACCTGCGTTCGGCTTACACGAGCATAAAAGCGCACACAAGTGTACTTGATGACCAACGAAAGTGCTCAAAGTAATTTGCTGCATAATCACAGACGCACCTACAGTTATGTGCTTTTTATTCAAATACGTTTATTTGTATGTGTGCGTATGGCTGCTCAATTTTTTGTTTAAAAGCAATTTCACACCTTTTCACATCATTTTCACACAAAACGAATTTCGCATCAAAAACGACTTTTGACTGCAGCGCCACCAAGTCATTATAATAAACGCGGTTGTGATGACGCTGAAATTTACTTTCTTTTTTGTTTGGAACTCTTAACAACCACAGTGTGTTTTTGTTGTACTTTTAAAAATGTCAGCTGTCAGTGCTGCTGGTGACCCACTCACAATGATGGGCTTTTTTCGCCTCGCAGCCGCTTTAAATGCGATCCCATTAAATTTTTCTTGCGCCTTTATTTCAATGGAGGTGCAGGTAGCAGACGCCCTCGCTGCGATTCAGCTGAATAACACATTTCTGAAAACGCTTGCAGCTTTCAGAGGATATTAACAAGCACGCGTTGATGATGCGCAGCCTAACTAATACAAAGACATTATGAAAGTCATTAATTTTTCACGCTTAAAACCTCTGGTCACAGCTCTTTTTTGGATTCTGCACTTGCGTTCAAATTAAACACATACTTTTTTATGCTTAGACAAAGAATGTGAGCTTATGTAAGGCTCTGAGCACTGCAGGTGTACAGAAATATGACTGGCGCCATGCATATGTGTGTCAGCGGGAGCCTGAAAAGTGTATGAATAGTGGACAAAAATAGGTGAATAAAATTTTAATACCCTTTTATATAAGACTAGCTGACCCCGCAGCCGTTGTCCTGCGTGAAATTATGTGTTTTGAAGTGAAAAGAAAGTTGAATTTATCATTTCATCATTGATAAACCACATTTTTATACTCTCGCAACAAAGYTGCTAAAGAGAGTATTATAGTTTTGTTCACATAACGGTTGTTTGTAAGTCCTAAAACTAAAAGAGTCAGATATAAGGTTATATATACCAAAGTGATAAGGGTGACGAGTAGAGTTGAAATCCGGATGTCTGTCCGTCCGTCCGTCTGTCCGTGCAAGCTGTAACTTGAGTAAAAGTTGAGATATCATGATGAAACTTGGTACACGTATTTCCTGGCTCCATAAGAAGGCTAAGATGGGCAAATCGGCCCGCTGCCACGCCCACAAAATGGCGGAAACCGAAAACCTATAAAGTGTCATAACTAAGCCATAAATAAAGACATTAAAATGAAATTTGGCACAAAAGATCGCATTAGGGAGGGGCAAAAGTGGGCGTGGCTCCGCCCCCTACTAACTTTTTTGTACATATCTCGAAAACTACTATAGCTATGTCAACCAAACTGTTTAGAGTCGTTTCTTTTAGGCACTTCCATAGACAGTTCAAAAATGGAAGAAATCGGATAATAACCACGCCCACCTCCCATACAAAGGTTATGTTGAAAATCACTAAAAGTGCGTTAACCGACTAACAAAAAACGTCATAAACACTAAATTTTACGGAAGAAATGTCAGAAAGAAGCTGCATCCAGGCTTTTTTTTTTTTAATTGAAAATGGGCGTGGCGTCGCCCACTTATGGACCAAAAACCATATCTCAGGAAGTACTCGACCGATTTCAATGAAATTCGGTATATAATATTTTCTTAACACCCTGATGACATGTACCCAAATATGGGTGAAATCGGTTCACAACCACGCCTGAAATCTCGATTATCACTTTATCATGCGAGAGTATAAAATGTTCGGTGACACCCGAACTTAGCCCTTCCTTACTTGTTTGGTTTTGTTTCGGTGTACAGAAAAGATGGTTTTCAAACTCGTGAGCACGCCACGTATGTATATCTGACCGTGTGAAAAACATAGCACTTCCAAACTTAGCAAACCAAGTTGTGTCCTGTTGATCGTCACCTCAAATGCAATTTTCACTGGAAGCGGAATACGTTTAAACGGAAATGGCAAATCATTGGAACTCAAAGGAATTCGTATCAATGATTCTGTCGGGTTCCATTACACATTTTCGGTGCATGCAGATTGCGAAACATAATAACGACAGATCCAAATTTGAGACGCAAATTTTGTGATGGCATACCAAGCCTCTGCAAAGAATTTAGAAATTGCACTGGTTAATTCGCGGCGTCATCTTTATTGTCAAGATGATCGATCGATTTGTATTAGCGCAAGTCTCCCGGAATTTGACTTTGAATCTTCCAGTTTAAGTCAACAACGTCGGTATTTTTGGCAGATAACATTGCGCGTGCAGTTAAGGAATCGTAGTTACGATAATTTTTCCAATGTTCGGATAAACATTCGTGTTGAGTTCATTTTTCGTGAATTTATTAACTGGCGTTTGGAATTGATATCAAACCATCGGAAGTATCAACCTTAATTGACCGGTTTCCAATTTTTAGCGAAGACGATGTAAAATGTCTTTGGCAATGTTATTTTTGTTCGCTGGCTTACTGCTCCAAAACTTGCACACACCGTACCATTCACAGTTTGCAATGACTCAAACGAAGATGAACCACGAACATTAATCGAAGGTAGAAACCATCGTCCTTTTACGGGTGGATTGTAAAAATTCGACCTAAGCATAAGTCGGTAACACCTGGATGTCAATCTACTGGTTGGCCTTGCCTTCTGCGTAACTATTTCTTCGACGATGCATTCCATGTATAATATCAATGTATTTCCGAATAAAGCAATGTTCTCGCAAACAGATCACTGGCGAAAGTTGAGAAAAAACTCGTAAATATTAATTTTGTTGCTGGCGGTGTCTTCATTGGCTGTACTCTATTGTCTGAGTTGAAATATACTCTTTGGCCATTCTCCAAATTAACTGTGAGACGCATAACGGTCGGAAAACGTTCATGAATTGCAAATGTAAATATCCTACAAAGCGCTTTATTGCAGTTCACGTATCGACTATTTGATACTTGCTAATCTCATCTCGTTCAAGACCAATAACCGCCATGTTTCTTCCTTTAGTGACGTACTTACAAACGTATTTTTCCGAAAGAAAAGCACGTGGATAGTGTTTCGTGCAGTTATTGTTAGCCATACAAACCGAAAAGGGATTGTAATGTTCGAAAGATCAATGAATCATATTGGTTTTCACCACTTCGAATAATATTGGATCGTAGAAATGATTTCATTAATTTGATCTGGTGTAACCACCATCCAAAGAAGAATGTGTACGTGTGCCACACCTCTCTTTTGCCACTCAACAGAGTACATCCAGCATCCAACAACACCATCAAACATCGTAACTGTTGTTTGAAAAGTTGTGCTATGACATCGTGACGATCGATTGTTGATTGACCGCCATCCATAATTCCGCACGTACATATATCATCGCTTCCTGGGAGTGCTTCTTGCCTTGCCTTGCCTTGGGCTGCCATACGTTGCTCGCAAAAAAAAGAAAAAAACTCCGACCGATATTAGGGCGACCTCTTCGTGGCTTCGTAACAAATATCAATCTACAATCGATCACTTTACGTGAAACACACAATTGTGAATAATTTTCCATAATTTTTCTTTTGAATAGCCGGAATAAAAAAGGAAACGACCGAAATTGAACGCTTCAACTATTTCACAAATCAAAATATTGAAAAACAAAACAAAAAAAAAATTTAAAAAAAAATGTGTATGGAAAAGAGTTACTTTTTGGAACTATCCAATTTTCCGACTTTTCCCCAGGAAAAGTATGCGGTATTTTTATTTTTAAACCTTCCCCGATCCACAACGAATAACCTCTGAAAATTTCATCAAGATTGGTGCAGCCGTTCTCTTATTTACATAGATTTATGCCAACAAAAATTATATTTTGTACAAAAAAGTAGATGACTTGGTTTCCTCTATTATGTAAGGACTTTATACCTTGGATTAAGGATAATTACATGACAGATCTAAAAAAATTATACAACATGATAGTTTATAAAACTAAAAATCTCACATACTGAACATGTGGACGTCAGTGCTTATAGTTAATATTCCGATTTATGATATATTTTTGGAATTCAGATGAATTATGGATTGTGTTAGTGAAATTCAGAGGTCTGTTTTAACGCTGTGCCTAAAATGAAAAAAATCCGATGGATATTTATGCTAATCCCTTTATTAGTAGGAATTCTCAACAACATTGCTGTTAAGTAAGCCTTATATTTTGGTAAAGATGTAAGGTATTACATTGAAAGTTTCGGAACATCTTTTACTGATATTATTATGTCATGATGTCAAAAAATGAAAGCATCAAATCGATACACTCCAGCTCTGAAAGAATTCAACGCAGTACCCGCCGGGGGAAGCAGGTGAAGAGACAGACCGCCAGTCCGTTGGAAAGAACAGGTGAAGAAGAACCGAATTTGCTGGATTTCCCAATTGGCGCCACGTTGCGAAAAGAAAGTAACGACCATTGTTAACTCGGCTATAATCGCGTAAGCGGTGTCTACGCCAGTAAAGAAGAAGAAGATGGGGGACGAGCAAAAATAGATAAAATAGAGTCGATACTTTCCCCCAATCACTTCCATATACTTGTAAAACTTACTTTTGATTTCAGTATTAATTGTTGTCATTACATCTTTAAATGATGGTCTATGACACAATTCTTCGAGACTTTACATTAAAAATAATTTAGTGGATGGCGGAGGGTGCATAATCGCTCAGAATTAACAATATTAAAGAACAGTGTGACCACTGTTTCTAAATTAAGTGAATTCGAATAGTTTGAAACATTTTTTAGTTTTCTTGCAATAACTCACTAAAATTCTCAGAAGAATTCCGTTCCAGAAAATTTGCAGTTTTAGTACCATATCTAAATTTGTTCTGAAATAAAATTTCGACATTTCGCAAACAATGTTCTCCCATATTGTGGGATTCACCTATGTTTAAACTAATATAAAATCAGGTTACTTCCGTATATACAACGGTTAAGTCGTTATAGAGAGATAGATTTAAGTTATATATACATACAGTAGGTCAATATCACTCATGTCGCGACTTGCCAAAAACTTCGGCAAATTCGTTGAGCAAATAATACGCATTGATCCAGCTAAACGGCGTCATAAGCCACACTCAAAACATTAAAAATATACAGCCGACATTCAAACTCACTGAGCATGAAAAACCATTACAAAAAAAAATAAAATATGCATATATGTATGAACATATATATATATATATATACAATATTCGGGGTATATATGTACAAGTTGTAATGTTCTGCTAAAAGATATAGAATTTGCATAAAAATCGAAAGCCGCTAAGTAATTTATTGTGTACGCTAACCGCAATTTGATTGCATATTTTCGCGGTTGGCGACAATTCGAGTGTTATTGCAATGATAAAGCTGTGAGGATGTGTGGCTGTGTTGTGGTGTGACGCATTGTTGCACGAGTGCCGCAGTTATAATGTGTGAGATAAGATAAAAATACTAGTTAATGCCTTTTTGATATA
>NW_017537445.1:384179-390331 GCF_001853355.1 Bactrocera latifrons
GGAAGGACCAAGTGGAGAAGGACCTGGCTTCACTTGGAATATCTAATTGGCGCCACGTAGCGAAAAGAAGAAACGACTGGCGCGCTGTTGTTACCTCGGCTATAATCGCGTAAGCGGTGACTACGCCAATCAAGAAGAAGAAGAAGAAAACTATATAAGCTATGAAGAGAGCATAACTATGTATTTCTGGGTGTTTATATATGTACATAAGGGCATTCATTACTTTCCAAGTTGGATAAATCTTAGAGATTGATGAATATACAAGGTACAAATGCAAGCGGTTGTTTAAAAATCTGTATATTAGATACACGAGGACAAGGGGGACCTAGCTAGCCTCGAGGGCACAAGTTTTCAAGACTGTATCTCCGAAACTTTTACTCGGAACAATATTCCAGAGGTATTGTAGAAATTAATAAGACAATAAAAAAAACGATTTTTTGAAACGCGTAAACCCATATTAACCCTTAACTAGATTAAGAAATACCCCTGTCTATAATATCCGATGTCTAATATAGAATTTTAGTTCTGTTTCGTTCAAATGAAAGTCAAAAACTTTTCGCGGCAACATGTAACCGAAGGGATGTCAAATATTTTGACCTTGATGAAGGCTAGGCCTCCACCCCTAAACAAACAGGACTTTTTGAATCTAGTGCCCCCTGGTACTCATCGGAAATTCCGTCGAAACTGTGCGTGAATTCATCAAAAATCAGCTGAAATTATAATTGAAATTCATGGAATTGGAAATTGTTCCGCACAAATTGACTGACGACCAAAAACTGTTCAGAATCCAACATTCGATCGACGCTTGTGACCGAATATTTGCCCAAAACGCACATTTTAACCATTAACCATTAACCACTCCCCGCATTCACCTGACATGGCACCGTGCGGCTTCTTCTTTTTCGGAAAACTGCATTTGCCCATGAAAGGAAAGAGTTATGCAGACGGCTTGCAGCGGCATACTGGCGACCATATCGGCCGACGAGCTAAAACACTCGTTCGACATGCTTCTGGACCGTTCAAAAGGCTTTATTGAAGCAGATGGAGACTATAAAATAAATTGATTTGCCGAAATACCATTTGTTATATTTTTTTTTTATTATTTTTTTTTTTTAACTCGTACTATTAGAAAGAGTTTCCTTTTAATTTCATAAAGATTGCTTACGTATTGACCGATAGGTGGACTATAAAGTCAACTGGAAACTGGAAAATATTTATATTATATATATGAGAGCTTAGGGAAGCATTGCCCCAAGAGTCGGTTATTCGGTTGCACCCCAACTTAGCTCTTCCTTACTGTTGGTTGCTGTATTCTTAACACCCTTTCATACACGGGATTTCAAAAAAGAGGACCTAATACTGAAACTTGTGGTACTCAACTTGAAATAGGGTAGCTTTTGGTGCCATTGTTGGTGTCGCACATCAGCGCTCTTTTTTAAAAGTAACTCGTAACAATATTTCATATAGGTCTTCAAATGTGTTTGTAAATTTAGCAGAATTGAATACATTCTTCACATCCTAGGTTATCAGCGCACAATATTCTTTTGTACCACTTTTCCATCTTTTGCCATATACGTAGGTTATTTTTAGAATTTTTGAACATAACCGTTATCTGTGGAATGGGCGTGGTTATTTTGTAAAAATAACAGCCTCTCAGCACGTTTGGTATTCCGCGTTTTCGAAAATATGTACATTAAACCAATTAGTGATCATGACTACACTTAACAAAAGTTTTTAGGCCAAATGTCGTTAGATACTACGATATCTGGTATTTTTGCTTCTTAACTTATACCATGTTCAGACGGACACTTAATCACAAAATTTCGGTTGTTGAGTAGTTTATCCCACTAATCTTATAAAATTAACAAGATTTCGCCATACAAAAATGACAGTTCTTAATCTCGTCGCCGAAGTAATTTGAAGGTAATTTACGTGAAAACTCTCTCTCTCTTGAAAATGTATTACATCATCACAGCTGATTTAGAAACCACAAAGAGAAAAAAAAATTAAATAGACAAATAAATTCAACGCAACGAATCTGAACTCACCTGAAAATCGATTTCCCAAATAAATATGTAAAAGAAGACGCCTTTTATAACAAAATATTTTATAACAATGTTTTCTTTTAATAAATATAAAGTGATGTGAATTCTTGAATGGCAAAAACCTCTATTTTATCATCTGTCCAACGGCAGTAAGAACGGGCTAGATTAGTTTTCATTTCATTGCGTTTTGTGTGGCTGTGGTTATACGCTTATCAGCACCACCATCCACCCTTGGCTGCCAAGGAACGTACTTAACAAGTTTCACCAAAATATCAAAATTTTTATTCAAGTTGTCATTTGCGCGGACAGACCCACTGACATCTGGATTTCAACTCATCTCATTATTGTGATAATTTACATAAACATATGACTATAACTCCATATCCCACACGTTTAGTTGCAACATGTTGCGAGAGTTTAAGTAAACATTTTTTATGTTATTTACATGGAATAATCAAAATGCATTTTTTCGTGATTGCGGCCGATGTGTTCGAGATATCTAATGCAAAAAAAATTAAGCATTTTTATGTCTTTTGATTCACCCTAATATGCAAACACATATTCAATACATGCGTGTGCAAATAACTGAATGAATAAGCAGCTGCCGATTTATGGCATCATTTTAGTGTGGATTATTGAATGACACTGCCGAACTGATAAACAAAAATTTTACAATGTGTTCATAAGCATATATCAATACATACATACATTTGTATGCTCATAAACTAACGGTAATTATAGTGATTTGATAAATTTTCACCGGCTTCCACAGAAAAATGAAATACCTGCCTCCGTTTAGCGGTATGAATGAAGGCATAAGTTAGAGGAACTTATATTTATACAAAGGTACATATACTATATACTCGTACATATTATATATGTATTGTTTGTCAAAAAAGTCTTGCGGTATTTTCGCTTGGCGCTGAGAGCGCATAGTTCTAGTTCTATTCATCGCATCGGGCCATGCTATACCTTTTTGGAAAGCTCATTTCACGCACTAACACGTGTTTGATTGATTACCGTTTCTTTTAAGTCGTGCGTGAGTTATAGCGTCACAAACATGGAGCAAAATAAAGAGAAAATACGGCATATTTTACAGTACCAGTACGATAAAGGCAAAAATGCATCTCAAGCCAGTTTATGGACCCGATACAGTTTCCATTTCCACCGCACAACGATGGTTTCAACGTTTGCGTTCTGGTGTAAGTCGAAAGAAACCGGCATAGTAGCAGCCGTAGCACCGCTCAATAGCTGGGCATTAGTCATAAAAAAAAATTTATGAACAATTGAAAATTCAATAAAAATACCGCAAGAAATACCGCAAGACTTTTTTGACAACCTAATATATATGTATATGCATAATCATGTTTTATATATTTTTTCTATACTGTGTCCACTTTTTAGCGCCATTCAAGCTAATCCTCTGCGTTATCAAGCAGACATTTCCGCGTTGGTATATTTCAGCATTTTTTACTATTTTTTATTGTTGTTACAGCATTTGTTTAGCAATTCTTCGATTTCAGCGATTTGTTTTTTTTTTCCTTGTAGTGCTGCCATATTTTTTTAATTTTTTTTTTTTTTGTTTCTTTACAGCCGTATCAATTATTTATATGTGTGTGAAATCCGGCTGCTGCCATTGCCACTCCATCACTCAGGCCTTATAAAGTAGACACAAAACTATATGTGTGTGTGTAAGTTTCGGTTGCGCAGTCATGCTTGAGATTGCAAAGTCTTGTTAGCGCTTATAGATGAAAATGATACATTTGTACAAAACACGCTCATGACTAATGCATTGTCTGTGTGTTAAAAATATTTATGAAAGGAATTTTTCGCATTTAATTCGAAGAAGAGGGAAAAACTAAACTATTGAAATTAAATGTGGGATTTACATGTCACTAGCAAATACTTAGACACAACTAACAGTTGTCTCAAATGTGTTTCAAAAATAAATAATGTAAAATTGATGTAATTGGCTATTAAGATTAAAATAACTATATCTCTATTTAGACTAAGCAACGCTTGAATGTATGTATGGTTAACGGTTGTCAATTTTAATGACACAAATCTCAAGTGATCGGCTTGCCGTGTCTGAATAATTAAATGGTCGCACTCTAGTTCTGTTTCTAGCTTTATAGAAACCCAAAAATGTTGGAGACGAAAAATGAAAATGAAAATTTTCCTGGTGCAAAATGTGTCATTTTGTTTGACACTACAAAGTTAGGAGTCATCACGGTGCGATAGCTAAAGTGTCTGTTTGCTGTCAGTGTTGTCAGTGTTATGGAAACATGGAAAAAGCTGCTGTGAAGTTTAGCATCGTTCATCGATTTATCTTATGTCTGCTGTGGACTTTGTCAAATTTAATGACATTTATGTCAAGTGTGACACCATATTTCTGTGGTTGAGTGATCATAAGATTTGAAGAAACTCAGGGATGATTATCGGTGAATTTTCAAACTATATAAAATATACCTGGTTCACAGTAAGACAATTAATGTCACTGTTTTTATAATTCGTATGAATGACGACCACTGCAAACGTATGTAAGGATTAGGATTAAAGGCATGCATTCGAAATGTCCGGTCCCTTAATTGGGAGGTTGCTGTTACCCATCTGGTTGATGTTCTCCTGAGAGTAAAGGCTAACATCGCCGACTTCTAAAAAGTGCGATGGATGGGACAAGAACTGAGATGAGTACAACCTTGTGGCATTTAGTGCTGTGGCCATATAAAGTAGCGCATGTATGGTGTCAGATTTATGGGAGGAGAAATACTACGTCGTCAAGTCCTGACATTCACCATGGTAGATGAACGTCTAGCCATAATCTAAAACAAACCGAAGTTATTCTACATATCGCTGATTTGCGAATACGCAACGATGGAAAAGAGAAGCGATGTGACCAAAGATACCTTCTATGACCGCTTGGAGCGCACCTGAGAGCTGCCCCCGCCACGATGTCAAAATCGTGCTTAGCGACTTTAGCAGCTAATATGATGAGGAACACCGTGTAGCAGTGAAGAAAAAACTGACCTACCACGCAACCTTACATCGACCACAACACATTCGGGATGGCAGAGATACCGACAGTTGAAGAGAGAAGCGAGATGATCAGAGTCAAGTGATTTTATGGAAATCTTTTTTATTCGAGGACATATACTAATTGAATAACCGAAATCAAATTCTTGAAGAGATTATTTTGTATTTGAGAAGGGTATAATAGACTCAATGCAAACGAAGTCAAAGCTTTTCTGTTTTTTAGATTGATGCAATATTTTTTTTGTTCGTGTGCTGTTTGATGTTCATATATCAGTTGGAGTGTGTTGGAAACTGTTTGCATATGATATCAAAAGTATGACGATGCTCACTGTCCGGGCGCTCAAACCTATTTAGAGATTATTCTCAAAACCTTTGTTTTATTACTACCAGATCGAACGTGGGTGAAATTTCCATTATTTTTATCTTTTAATGCACTCTTGGGCTGTTTCAAGAAAGACTGAGGAACTGTTTGCTTCCATTAAGATGAATATCTTTCCCTTTCTTCCATTGTCTCTCTCCCTCTGTTTCTCTCTTAAGTTAGAACTTTATGAATCACCTAGCTCTAATCAGCTTCGGAAATATCCCGACCTAAACTTTGATAGTTATTGAATTTGCACTGGATAGAGGTTAGAAAATATCAAAGAGATCCTGGCAGCGGAAAAAGAGTGGCGAAAACAATTTTAACATGATCTGTAAAATCTTATTACTTCGTAGATAATATTTGGCATACTGTATAATCTCTGAGCCAAATAGAGTATAACAAATAAATTCAGACCAACTCGAATGCTGCTTAACAATATTTTTTTTTTTTATTTTTCAGTACTCTTACAGGTATTGCAGATTTTTTCAAGGACGTTTTCATTCTACAGGGTGGCTGATGAATTTGGTACATTAAGAAACTGAAATAATTTTTTTTTTTTTCAGTGTATGGAATTCATTTTCTTTTATTCATGTTCAAGCTCATTCAATTTTATTAAATAAAGCTTAATTAGTTTCAAAAATAATGGAATTTAAATGCTTCCCCTGCTCGTTGATGCATGCGCGGCATCTTACCAAAAAGTTGTTCATTACTGC
>NW_017537445.1:390606-401406 GCF_001853355.1 Bactrocera latifrons
TCTTGCTGAAACCACACAGAGTTGAAAGAAATTCTCATTCGGCGTAATTCTGGATAGAAAACTCTCTCAACATGCTCAAGTAGTGGTCTCCAGTAACCGTAACGGTGTGACCGTTTTCTTCGAAGAAGTAGGGCCCGACAATGCAGCGTGATGAAACTGCACACCACACTGTGAAACGAAGTGGATGCAATTCCGTCTCATGCAGTATCTGTGGGTTGGATGCACTCCATATTCGATAATTTTGTTTCTTTATATTACCGTTTAAATCGAAATGGGCCTCGTCAGACATGAAAAGACAGTTCAACATGCTTCCACCCTCTTCCACCATTTGAAGCATCTTCTGGCAAAATTCCAAGCGAATCGGCAAGTCTGCAGCGTTCAGTTTGTTGGCCATTTGAATTCTATATGGAAATAAGTCCAAATCTTTGTGCATAATTGACTGTAATGACTGTCTGCTTACACCCATTTGAACTGAAGGGTTTCGATGGTAAGGTCTTCTGTTGACTGTGCCATGCTCGGCAAAATTGTTTACAAGTCTCATTAGTTTCCATCTGCTCGGAGGATTGCCGCCTATACTCTCTTTGAAACGAAACTACGGACTCCAGTGCGTGATAGCGGCGGACAATCCAAATTCTTTTTACAGTGTCCCAGTTATCCATTTTTGTTAAATGTAAAAGTCAATCTGCAAAATAAAAAAAACATTAACCAGATTCATTAAATAGAAAAAAAGTTATTTAATTTTTTTTTTTTGGTAGCGGCTTTCATCAGCTCCCCTGTACTTGCAATTTGAATTTCTTTGCACTCGCTTTAAGGCTTTGTTCATTTTGAATAGTTATATAATTTCGTCTCCCATATGTTACGAAAAGAATATTTGCAGATATTGAAGTTTATTTTTCACACACACACACACACATTCAAAAACCTGCTTAACGCATGGAAATTCCCTCGAGCAAAACCTATATTGTCCAACCCTCGTCTTGTCATGCAAATGACTATTGTCAGTTGCACACTGACAAGCTACCTTAATTTACTGGCATTTAAATGCTGCTGACGGAAATGTAAGTTTCCTTTTATGTCAGCGTTGACAAGTCGAAACTGATTGTTTCGGTGTGTATGTGTGAAGCGGTCGTAAAACAATAAATTTGAAGCGGAAAATTAAAGCTAGTCGAGCAAGCTTCCAGAGGCGGTGACATGAGTTGGGGTTAATAAACTTCGAAGCAAGGAAAGTGGGGGTAAGTAGCGTAGTATGAGTGACTGAGGGCGAGCTGTTCTAGTTTCAGCGAAGCATTTAAATTTGAATAGTTTATCAGGCGCATGTTTTAGAAACACTGCATTCAGAGCTTTATCAATTCTTTCAATTCTGGATAGTACGGTAACGCCAAATCTTGAATAGATCCCCGACAAGGATAAGCAATATTGGTTCCTGGGGATTGATGGCAATATTTTGTTTTATATCAAAAAGTATGAGACTAAAGTTAAAAAGACTAATTGCAGAACTCCGCAAAAAGTTAAGAGTTAAGCCTCAGTTTGTTGTTTTGTGTTCTCTTCCCTAACAATAGAGCGCTTTAGATTGGTTAGAAAAGCTTAAAAATGTTGTGCCAACTACTATCATAAATGTTATTTACTGCTAAGATTCCCTCAAATTCTTTTTGTTACCTGCTATTTCAGCAGTGTCTCCCAAACATACACATAACGAATACTGACCGTACTTCCATGGGGCCAGACTCGCTTAGAATTCAATTAAAGCAATTTAATACTTATTTTTAATTTATTTATTATTATTTCTTTTAGGCAACCCTTTTCTTGTATCCTTTTCATTTCATTACAATCGATGTCAATGAGCTTGAATTAGAACACCTTGTTTTTACCAAACCACCGGTAAGTAAATGAATTCGAAAGTATTGTACTGTAAAAAGGTTGTCAAATATTTTGAAGCTTCTACCTTTTCCGACCCGTCATAAAACAAAATATTAAAAACAAGACTACTTATTAATATTGTGGAAACTTCTGGGAACCTTGCATTGAAATATTCAAATTAACACGAAAACAATTTATGGTTTTACAAGAACATTGTATTTATACTCATATATCCAGTTATACGCATACCTCTCCGCTTGACTACACTTTTCTTGTTTTTGCGTGCATATTTATGACAATTTCTTAAACAAGCCAATAAAAATGTAAATTTTATTTCCCACCGAAAGTATAACTGAATTCACTTACAAATAAATTATATTTACGTGACTGAACTGTAAGCAGAGAAAGTTTTCATAAAAATTATATGAAAGTAAAGTGATGTATTCAATTAAATTCGTGTCAGATATACAAATATGTTTAAGGCCGATTCATGACTATGGTTGTTTTTTAGAAAAATTCGTATTTTTATTCATTATACTCTGATTAAACCGACCCTCCAACATTGCGGTACCATTTTTGTAGTACGATTTGCCATTTACTTCAAATTAGGCCGCAATTTCAGCGATCAACACATTCTTGTGAGATCTGGAAGCAGGAAATAGTCGGTAGTGGCTAGAGCTCATGAATTCCGGAATTTTTGCCGTTGCTTTCACTTACTTGTGACAAGGTGCATGGCTCTGGTGAGATAGCACTTTCTTTTTCTTGAAATGCGACCAATTTTCGGCGAATTCGTTTTTCAAACGATCCAATAACGCTTTATAATAGCTAGCGTTGATAATACTTCCTTTTCAAGGTGCCCAATAAAAATGATTCCATGCCATTAAGCTAAGTTTTATCTATTGTCACGTATTGATGCCAAAACTCAGGTTTATTACGCTTGAACATTGCTCCGAATCATCAACTCATCGTTGCTTTTGGTCAAAAGTGAGCTCGCGTGGCACACACGTTGCACAGAGCATTCTCATACTCAAATATTCGAAAATGAAAACTTAACATACCAATCCTTGATGATCCATTTTTCTCGAGCTGTATGGGGAAACTCGTCATCAAGACACGTTTTGGTTTCAACCGTATTTTTTTCTTTCAAATTCTGTAAAAATCCTTTTTATTCATTTTCTCAATAGCAAAATTTCTTCACTCAAATTGGTATAATTCACAAACTAATGACCCGAAAGCTGTCAAATTAATATACACAACTTTTGCAGGTTAGAGCTAACTAAGAATTATATGCACTCAATTCTAGTAGCGCCATCTATGTGTCAGACTGGAGAGTGGAAGAGCGTACGTTTGTATACTATATAATAACGATCCAAATCTCTGAAGGTCTTACAAAAAAAAAATTTTTTTTTTTTTGTTGACAAATAATTTTATGATCTAAAATTTTTGTCTTGGGTGAATTTTACTCAACTTACTGTTTCGTTGAAAATCGTAAAATAGTTTTTTTTTTTTTACCTCTGATCTCAATTATCTTTTACTACATCCCTGAACTTCATATTCAATTTGCAACGACGTTTGTAACACCCGTCAGCATGAAGAATTGAGTCTTTCTTTCCACATATTGGCACAGTGAGTACTTTTAGTTGCTTATCTTAAACGCTTGCAACATATTATTGCAGGTTATAATAGTTTTGTTTACGTAACGTTTGGTTGCATCACCTAGAAGTAATCAAGATAGATACTATATAAGGCTATATACATACATATAAATCAGTAAGTGATCAGCTGGAGCAGACGAGTAAAAATTCGAATGTCTGTCGGGCTGTTATTAACAAGCCTTATGTTGCAAGATTAAGAAATTTTGGGTTATAAACGAACCTAGTCCATGCTTACTGGTAATCATATGTTGAACATATCCACTAGCTTTCGCGTTGTCATAACTTTATTTACCCTCATCAAATCATGCATGAAATAAAACAAATGCTTTCAAAGTTTTTAAATACCACATACGAATTTGAAAAAATATGCCCGAATTGGTTTTTTTATTATATATTTTATTATATATTACTATTATTGCTCTACAAGTGTTAGTAACATACAAAATTGTATCCCAAACATCTTCCAACGTTGTGATATTTTTACACCATTTAAAATTAAGCTAAAATTTGTTTCACCCATTAATTCGATAGCTTAATTTTTGGCTCACCCTAATATAACCAAATATTATATATTCAAAACAAAAATGCAAAAATTATACATGTTTATGCATATTAGGTGCATATGTTGCGTGTCATTCCCTTTTATGCTCGTCCACGCCCCATTGACCCCATCACGCCAACACGCTACTGCCATTGCTATTCAATTTTGTAGCCGCTCCATTGATTTTTTTATGCAAACGCAGTTTCTGCTCTTTTACACAATTTACCAAGTATCAATATTCTATTTAATATAATATTTTTCAGATATATTTTTTATACATACATTTTTGTTGTGTTTTATTTTCTAAGTTTTGTTTTACAATTTTACACAAAATGTGAAAAAGTGACGCAAAAGCGCTTTTATGAATACGACTATATACACATGCCCAAGCACACACACAAATGCAAATATTAATATTTATATTTTTGACATTCTGTGACAAGCCGCAAAAATGGCCGCACAACAAATTTGTAAACAATTTTGATTAAATTTGCAACATTCTCGCATGCGTGTGTGTGTGTTTGCTGTAGGTAGGCATTTCGTGCATGTGAGGCTTGTGGGCGCCTGCAACTCAGCAATAATTTAATTAAATTTTTCAATTTTAATGGGCAACAAAAAAATTTAAATCGCTTGAAATTATTTGCTATGAAAAGCCGTCAGCTGGCAATTTTCCTTAGAGATTGGCTAATCAAAACGTTTGCATAGAAAATTCATCTGAAATTTCTAATAATTTTTGTTTGTGTAAAATTGTCGGCAACAATATTTTCACTGACACTTAATTAAAATTTGTGACTTTGCAAAAAATGATAGACGATTTTTTTATGATTATGTAAATCTTACAAATTATTTGAAAAGCCAGTGGAATATAATAAAAAAAAGTTTTAATTGCATAACCGTGAAATTATTGAAATCTAATGAATTTCCAAGAATGTGGAAACTCTTTGGTGTATTACTTGGAAATAGAGTTTATGGTAAATTAAGAAATTAAGTTGAAAATTGGTTTAATGAAATTATTATAATCTATTAATTCATAGGAAAATACAAGATAGAAAATATCTGTGACTTCCACAAAAAAAAAAGTTATAAAACTCTTCGTATGTGCACCTCTTATAACAACTACAATATACAAAATCGGTTTGGGATATCATTTCATTAATATCTAGTGAAAGTAAATTCGTACGCACTCCATGAGACACCAATGCATCCCGAAAAAGTGACGATTTGTTGCGGTTTAAAACCTGGCGGCGTCATTGGGCCGTACATCTTCCATGATGATCAAGACCGGTACGATACTGTGAATGGGAATAAGTCTATGAACTATGCCAACAAGCCAGTGACCATTGATGAACAAATATCGAACGTGAAATTGCAGCAGTGTCGACCAATTTATGCTTGAAAACCGTCGAAAATTGGGTTCAGCGTCTAGACTTCTGCAAGCGTGCCCTTGGTGGCCATGCAAACCAAAATACAGTGATACAGTGAATGTATTTCACAGGAATAAAGAATTTCATTGACAGCCCAAATCGTTTTTTTTTTTTTTTTTTTTTTTTTAACGGTCTTATTGAAAACTCCGTTATAACTTAGGCATAAGGTTTGTTAAAAAAAAAACGAAAATTATTATAAATAGTATATGGGATTGCTCATAGTATCGACCTATCATACCTTAAAAATGTTTCCTGGGTTTAATTAAGGTACCTCACGTACAATCACTAATCATATAGAGTACAGTCAGCCGGATGTTCGAAAATCCTGATATTAGTTATACGGGGCTAGGTCAAGTCTTTGCACAATTTTATCTATTTTAGGCACAAAGATGTTATGAGCAAAATACGCTGAGAATTGACCAGATTCAACCCATTTATAATACACATATATACTAGCATCACAAACGGATTCTCTCTGAATTTCAATTGTATATCGCATACATTGACCTATAATTTCGATCAAAAGTCGACTGTAGATGTTGGGGTCCACAATTTCGGTACCTAAAAGCCTTAAACAGTTTTCGAAATAGATATCTGTAAAGCAGAGAACCTTCTTGTTATCTCTAGAAGCCTGTACTTGGAGAGGCTCTCTTAAGGTGACTGTCAATCTATTTTTCAGAGAACTAAGCGAAGAAAAAATGAATTTATATTTTTGACCAACTCTAAACGACAAAAAAACATTATATAAATTTTGTGGTTACCAGGAAATGTCTAAGGTGATTTTATACATTTTTTAGCATGAAACTTAATAGCGACAAGGAAACGTGTTCACCTTATTTCAAACAAGATATCGCACATGTTTATCAGTATATACGATAAGAAGTTAGCCGAAAGCTTGAGGGTTCCAGTATGTGGGGGTTCGCTAAATAAATAATCAATTTGGAGCATTATTAAATAAAAGGTAGGCGTGGTTGTAGACCAACTCCGAATATTTTTAAAGACTTGCAGAGCAATTATAAAGAACATAATTTCGTTTCAATTGCCCGAGTAGGCAGTACCACGCTTATTGTTACTTTATTCATTGAATGTCTTCAGTTTAAAAAAGACTAGTTGCGCAAAGAATAAGAACAAAAGGAAAGTATATTCCGAAAACATGACTCTTACGCTTTTAAATCGAAACTTACACTAAGCGTAAATGCTTATCTCATCTCATGTTCTATGTCTAAGTATCGAAAGTGGCACCAATCGCTAGACAAACTACATGAACTTCAGGTGAGTTAAATTTATGGAGGCGTCCAAAACCCTTGGACTTTTTTAGGAGTGAAGGAATTAAAGAGAAATAAGAAAATAATAAAATTTAAAATCTTGAAGCAATAACTTTCAACGGATTCATGGACTACGCGGTAATATTTCAAAATTACTCGCATACTTTGGCACTCTTATTATTAACCTAACATAACCTTCGAAATTCCCGAATGTAAAAGTCAATTCCTATGCTACAACACACGATTACAAAACCTAACTGAAACATATCTGTATGTGCGAAGTAAGAGTGCCAGCGATAAGGGGATAAGAGAACAACTGCAAACGCGTATAGGAAACTAATTTCGCACAAATCCAAAGAAAAGTAATGAAATGCCAATGGGACACGTAAGACTCGTAAATTTTACGCAGAGAGCGCTAAGTAAATTACTAAATTCCGGAGCAAAAACACAGAGAGCAAGGCGGCTCAATACCTTTCGGCTTATATAGATGTATAAGAAAGTATCTATAAATAACGGTACAGAAGCAGGTGCGTATTGGGGATGCGAGCTAACGCAGTGCGCTGTGGTAAATTTTATAGCAGCTTACTTCGATTTTTAAGCGCGCTATTGCAGGTAAATACGCATCACGTGATATTTAATGTAATTACATGCATTTTTACAATCACAACAACAAGAAATGATATAAAGTTTTGTTTAGAACCCGTAAAGCGTTTGCTATTTGCTCTAACACAAGCGCAAATAACGCAATATTTAGAAAATATATGGCCTACTTTGTGGCGTAAGAGCTTTGTAAGAAACATAAAATCGACGCTACGGCATTACGCAGAAACAGACGAAGACATGTGTTTGCGTACACAAATGAGAATTGGCACAATATCAACATATGTACAGTCAGGAGCAATAAAAATGCAACATTGGTTTGAGTTGCTATGAAATCTGTTTCAGGTTTAGAACTAAAGTGTGATTAAAAGAATAAAAAAAATATCTAAACTCATATTACAGAGTTCAGTTGGGGTGGACAGACGTGACAACTTTCTGGGATTATTACGTTCACCGATTTATTCCTACTTTGGCGGCTGGTAAAAGCGTTTAGGAGAAACTACACTGCAACAGATCTTCACAAAGCGGTAAACAAAATAATTGTGCCAATCATCTTTGGAAATAGAGAACAAAACGAGTTTTCAAGCATTAGTTTGTCTGTGGCTGCAGTCTGTTTGCCAAAAATTGGTAGTTTGTGTCTAAACGGTTTCGAGAATTTAGGCAACGGACTTATGCGGGTAATCTGCTTGAAAAATGAACCCCTTGTCATTAAACTGATTTTGCGGTTTGCATTTCGAAGAGTTTTCTTTCTACCAAACTCCTGTCGGGTCTTTAGAGTAGATTTTCTCAGGTTTGTCAACTGAGTTCGAACATTTTTAAAACATAATATTTTCTTAAAATATTACCAACTTATAAATTAGGCGTGCTTCGGATGAATTTCGGCCTTGCTCTTAACCTCAAATACAGTTATCATTGTTGACGAGTACCATGAAGTCTTTGGCAGGTTCTACTAGTTTTCAAAAAGATATTCTGCAAATTTATAGGATTCAACTTAATGATTTCTTCGGCATTATTTTCGTTATTGTTCTATGCTACTTAAACAGCAGTCTGGTCTTAAGCTACTTTGCAACTATTTCTGAGGTCTGCGGACTGAATTCGGAGCTATTCGGAACACAATATTGTTTTAGAGATTTCAACAACTTAGATATGAATTTAGACATTTTGTGCTTTGTAAAAACATTTCACGCATTTTTTAATTTTAATTCCAATTACGACGGATGAAAAGATCTGACGACTATATTCCTTTGAAAAGTTTAAATAAGTCTTTCATAAAGAAGATATGTATGCTCGCAATATATTTTTCTACTCTCGGCCTTTTTTTTTTTTTTTTTTTTTTTTTGACGACAGTTCTTTCGTCTGTATGGACTCCCACCAACCAGCTGAATGAGCCAATAACATAACCAGCAGCAAATTTTGTTTTTCTACTTTTACATTGCTTCATTCCTATTGAATTCCCCGATAATGACATTATCTTTCTTCTTCTTGGAAACTTAGTGGAAAACAAAACGTGCTTGATTGCATTTCTATTGCTCATCACTGTAAATATATATTTTTCAATGCAATCCGTTTACCACGTTTGCATAATTTATGTAAAGTATAGTAAAAGCCAATAGCTGGCGAAATGTCAAATCGACACTGCGTTAGCTATAAATATTGAATGCGTGCCAAAGTGGCAAAGAAAGCCAGGCGAACTGACACAAAGCAAGCGTGGAGCAACGAAAAGAACACTGAGCTGGTGACAGTTTTATAAGCAGCATAAAATGAGGGCAAATACAAAGGGGCAAATGGTAATATTTCAACGCGACTTGGCAACAGCTGCAAGTAATCAGCTCAGCCAAAAACAACATCGTCGTATATACCTTTCAAATAAATATATATATATGCTAGTAAATGAATTTGTTGTTGTGAGGATAAGCGACGAAGTTTCAATTGTGGAAAAAATGAAGGACTCCGATGCTTGAAGTCCTCTGCGAACAAGTAATTTACAGTCGTAAGATTATCTCTATTAAGAAACGGTTCTCTCTACAGTTTTAAATTTTATTGCAACCCAGTATCCAATTTTTTTATGTAAGGACTTCTCAAAAGAGTCCGCTGCGTTACTTAGAAAGAAAAAGTTGTACTTTCCAATTTATGATAGACCTATGAAATATTCTATCTAACATTACTCCATTACAGGCGCATCATTTTTGGAACCTCTGGTTGCACCGATGAGTACAGTGCAGCAAAGTGCATATACAGCATATGTATTTCCCCCGTTTTTCTTCTATAAAGACGAAAATGGGAAAAGGCGAATAGTGTTTATACTATAAAAGCCCACATACAATTTGGAAACTATTTAAATAAGGCTGGCCAATAAAAAGTGCCATGTATGGGTGCCACACGTGTTAACGCAAAAATAGCTGCTGCAACACAACGAAATCGATCTATTTCTGAAGCATATTATTACAGGTTATGAAAATTGAGTCACTTACGACAGAAAAGTAAAAATTTTTGTGATATTGGCAGGACAAGCTGGTTTCCAATGACGGAACACTTAATTCAAAGCTATAGTGTCATCAATTGCACTACCTGAAAGTGTGAATTGGACAAAAGCAACCAGTTTTGGTCAGTAGAAGAGGAACTGTGTTCCATAAAGACAACATCACTAATAATTTGCCAGAAACTCCGCAAATTCAGTTGGGATGGTTAGGAACCATATACCGTAAAGTATGAACTTCACATGAATGGACTATTACGAGTATCTGTTCTTGCCTACATATAGGGTTATATATAGTATAAATGATCAGGATAGCAAGAAAAGTAGAAATCAGGTTGACTGTCTGCCCATGCATTCGCGCAAGCTGTAAATTGAGTAAAAATCTTTATAGCGGCCGGGGTAAAAATTTTACGATAGGCGTGCCACCGCCCACTTTTTGGTGAAATTTCATATCTCGGGAGCCGACTGACCGATTTCGACAAAATTGGGAACGTGGCATTCTTTTCATATTCCTATGTCGCTCTGTGAAAATGCTTGAAATTGTATTCTACTGATAATGGTACATCATTGTGCCCAAAATGGATACAATTGGGCGAAAGCTTGACCTGACCCCCATATAACCATTACCAGGATTTTCAAACAACCGACTGATGTTGTATAATGCCTATGTATAATGAAATAGATTTTTCTAACAAATCTTATGCCGACTAAATATGTAGGTCAGTGTATAACTTATATGCACTATATATGTGTCCAACAAACATTTGAACTGCGCGCGTCGAAGGATTTGGAGAATTATTTTATTTTATTTTTTTAGGTTGGAGGATGGAGTCATGTGTAGAAGTTCACGCAAGTGAGGAAAGTTTTCTGATCGCCATTCACGTGGGAGTGGCCAGAAACGATTCTTTTACATATGACTCAAGCAGCTCACGACTTCCGGTCTTTGACCAAGTATCCTCTGGGTAGCCTAAGAACATCCGTT
>NW_017537445.1:404706-421178 GCF_001853355.1 Bactrocera latifrons
GTGTCGAAGACGAAGAGCGTCCAGGGCGACCATCAATCTCAACCGACGAAGCTCACGTTCAACAAATCAAAGATTTGGTGTTGAAAAACCGTCGATTAATAATTAGAGACCTCGCTGATGAAGTTGGCATATCGAAGGGCTCAGCCAAAATCATTTTGAAGGTTGTTTTGGGCCTCAAGCGCGTCAAACCTGGACTGGTACCGAAAACATTAAATTTTTTGGGAAAAAAAGCGTCGTGTTGAAGTATGTGAAACGATGCTTTCCGACTACCAGTGTGTCATGAAACGCATTATAACTGGCGATGAGACTTGGATCTATGCTTACGATCCCGAAACAAACGATCAATCGAGCGAATATCGTGCCAAAAGAGAGCCGATGCCAAAAAAATCACGCCAAATTCGCTCAAAAATCAAAGTCATGTTGACTGTTTTCTTCGATTATCGTGGTGTTGTGCATTATAAATTCCTTCCAATATTATTTGAACGTTATGCGTCGTTTGCGTAACGCTATCCGAATAAAAAGCCTGAAATTGTGGAAAGAGAATTCTTGGTTTTTACGCCACGATAATGCACCATCCCATGCTGCCCTCGTAATTCGTGATCATTTCGCCAAAAACTCAACCCTCTGGCTGTTCACTAAGCTCAAAAGTCCGCTCCGGGGACATCGTTTTTATACGATAGAGGAGATTCAAGCCGCAGCGAAGACGGAACTGAAGGCCATGCCGGAAAGTGACTACAACCAGTGTTTCGAAGATGGGAAAAACCGTTGACATAAGTACATTGCATCGGGAGGGGACTACTTTGAAGGGGGTGAAATTGATTTGGAATAATAAATAAAGAATTTTCAAAATAAATAAAATGTCACCTTATTTTTTGTATAATTTCTTAAATTCCGATATTCTGGTTAGCGCTTTACATCGTAAGGTATTTAGCTGGCTTCGATTCCTGCAAGTTGCAAGAGCATTAAATGTTCGGCTGCACCCGAACTTAGCTCTTTCTTACTTATTAGTTAAGAGTTTATTTGATTCAAACGTGAAGAAGCATAGCAACGGCGTGAGCTGTAATAAATTTCTACTTGTACGCTCTTTGATATTATCTAACTTATATCCAATCAATTACTGATTTATTATGTAACAAAATAGATTTATGTGCACTTTTAATAAATATATGCTCTAATAAATGCTTAACCGAATGCCTAGCTGCTACAGATCAAAAAGCGTGCTTGCCATGATTCATGGAACCACTCAAACGCAAATGTTTGGCCATCGATCAAGAGCATTTATTGCTTACGCAAGCATTTAGCAATTGCGAGAGCTAGTTGCTTTTAGACGATACATACATATGAAATCAATGTTTTATATGTATGTATATTAGGGTAGTATATAAGCTCTATATTTGCAATTAAACCTTTTTCCATGTAGATTGATCTTTTGCAAAAAATAAATTTATCTGGCCACTCAAAAGTAGCTATGCTAATACAACTTTGTCCGCTTTACAAAAAATATATCAATGATTTTTTTCATTGAAACATGCTTTTACAAAATATACGCAGTTAAAGTGTATTCATACAGTACACCATGTCGTATGAGCAACACAGAAAGTGTAAATCACTTTAATTAATTTAAAATTTTTGTACAGCCGAAAATTTTGTATTTTAATAGCATATTTTCAAAGCTGTAGTTTAATTTGTTTAATTCAAAATAAAAAAAAATCACATGCTCATAATATGAAACTGATTTAGTCACCGTTTAAATTGAAAATAAAGAGCGTGGATTATGTTTCTTGTAACAAAAACTGAAACTTCAGCAGCGCGTCTGCCAAAAAATCAACGTGCAAAAAAGCGGACACTAATGTGTGTATGTATGCACATATGTATGTAATCCGTCAGTAGTAAGATGTCTGTCTCGCCATTTTTATCTACTTCCAACATGAATTCGTGCCACGCAAAGTGCTTGTGCTTACAAACTACATATGTATGCATGCATATATACCTATGTATGTATACAAGTGCGTATATACAAGCATGTTTGAGGTTATTTACCGTATGAATAATTAATTATGCACAAACACATGTTTCCACAAACAGCAATCAAATGCAAAATGCTTAATAAACACCCACGCGAAAGGCTTCCAAACGACTGTATATGCATAACTTCGCATGCATATAACGCTATATGTACATAAATGAGTAAAAACGTTTACATACTTACATACATAAAATTCATGAGAATTGTGCAGCGCTTTGCAAAAACGGGCATGTCTGCATAATTCCACTGCAGACTAGGTGACTAAATATCAAACTGCTAGCTCGCGACGACTTCAATGAGCGCATACAAAAACACATACACATATTAACATGCGAATTATCATGTAGCATACTCAAACATACCTACACATTGCAATTCGGTTCCACTGTCCATCAATCGATTAGAGAAATTTTGCCTTTGATAATGGAAAATCGATCGATATCGATAAAGACTAATACATAGTTACAGATATGGGCTTATAGGTATGTATTACAAAGCATATGTATCTGCCATACATGTGTACATATATTTTTCCCACAGACCGCATTTTGAGTCCGTAATCGCGCAATTAACTGAAATTACAGTTATGTGTCGAGTTTAAATAGTCTGCCGAATATAAAAGCTACTTCAAATAATAGTCAAAACATTTACATATATGACGATACATATGCACATATAGCATACAAGGTATGTAGTTTATCGAGACAGCATGTGGTTGGGAAACGGAAAGAGATTTCGTAAAATGTCAACAAATATGAAAGAAAAATATCTTGCATAAAATCCGACTCTGCAGCTGGCCTTTAGAAACAAAATTGGTAACTACTTATTGATGCAGAATAACACTGTGGAACATTTTTGGGATTATTGTCTGGAGGGTTAGAAATTCCAAGTCAGGGTGATGGTACTAGGTCAGTATAGTAAAACCATCAACGGGTTTGGCGTTCGTATGTGTCAGTTTTTTTTATGACCTTATGACCCCGTTTTTCCTTATCTTGATGTTTTTTCGCTTGGTTGTAACATTGTGGCAAAAACCAAAAAAAAAACACAAAAAAAAAACAAGTAAGGAAGGTCTAAGTTCGGGTGTCACCGCACATTTTATACTCTCGCATGATAAAGTGCTAATCGAGATTTCAGGCGTGGTTTTGAACCGATTTCACCCATATTTGGTACATGTCATCAGGGTGCTAAGCAAATATTATACATCGAATTTCATTGAAATCGGTTGAGTACTTCCTGAGATATCGTTTTTGGTCCATAAGTGGGCGACGCCACACCCATTTTCAATTTTTAAAAAAAGTCTGGATGCAGCTTCCTTCTGAAATTTCTTCCGTAAAATTTAGTGTTTCTGACGTTTTTTGCTAGTCGGTTAACGCAATTTTAGCGATTTTCAACGTAACCTTTGTATGGGAGGTGGCCGTGTTTATTGTCCGACTTCTTCCATTTTTGAACTGTATATGGAAATGCCTAAAAGAAACGACTCTATACAGTTTGGTTGACATATGTTGGTGGTTGGCTATAGTAGCTTCGAGATATGTACAAAAAAGTTAGTAGGGAGCGGGGCCACGCCCACTTTTCCAGAAAAATTACGCCCAAATATGCCCTATGGCTTAGTTATGACACTTTATAGGTTTTCGGTTTCCGCCATTTTGTGGGCGTGGTAGTGGGCCGATTTGGCCCATCTTCGAACTTAACCTTCTTTGGAGCCAAGAAATACGTGTACCAAGTTTCATCATGATATCTCAATTTTTACTCAAGTTACTTTGGTATATATAACCCTCTATCTAACTCTTTTAGTTTTAGGACTTACAAACAACCGTTATGTGAAAAAAACTATAATACTCTCTTTAACAACTTTGTTGCGAAAGCATCGTTCTAACACCTACGATGTTTCTGTCGCAAGGATGTTACGAGCATTCTCGGAAATTGGTTTTTTTAATGTTTTAAAGGTGGTCATAAGATCATAAAGTCATAAAAAAAACTAACTCATACGAACGCCAAACCCTTCGAGGGTTTTACTATACTGACCTAGTACCATCACCCTGACTTGGAATTTCTCACCCCCCAGATTAGCTGTTGTGCTGTGTAATTAAGCTAAGCCAACAACCGTTAAGTGGACATAAATGCAAAATATTACATTCACCGACAGCTTTGAAAATATTTTTAGAAATTCTTCAGGAAGTGGCATAACAACTTACCATATTTTACTTTAAATATCTAGAACTTTATTGACTATTAAAGCATGTTTTCATCATCATACCGGAGATTGGCTCAACAAAGTTTGTTTGAGAATTGTAATTAATTCGCTAAAATTAAAACGGCTTTTTTATAGCATGTTCGAAGGCTGTTAATATACTTTTCACATTTTCCTTTTTCTTAGACTCTACAGAAGTAAGAAGCTATTCTGGCACAAACAAGCGGCCGGTACTTTTCTAATTAGACACGCGATATTTCATTTCCTTTACATCAATGAAGTAATGAAACCAATTGAGCTGAAGGCCTTTGAATACCGATAAACTAGTGAGCCACTCGAATAACGCAATTTGAGAGCTCCGATTTCATTAGGCAAAGAATATCTGGAGTGTTCACTCCAATTTGTGAAGCGCCATTAGAATCGGAAAGACCCTTTTCGAGCCGTTCGATACCAAACGAAGTTTCCAGCAATGCGATTCTGCTTTACACAGACTGCATAGGGATAAACAGTCGTCGCACTTGCGATTTGGCTCCCGCGTCACTGCTGACAGTCATAACTTCGAAGTCGTAGATAATTTCGTCTATATTTGAACCAGTATTAACACAATGTCAGCCTCGAAATCGAATGCACAATAACTCTTGCCACTTTATTGTTACTTCGGAATGAGTATACAACTGTGAAGTAAAGTCCTCTCTCGACAAAGAAAGACCAAACTCTATAAGTCACTCATCATCCCCGTCCTGCTATATAGCGCAAAGACATTGACGAAGGCAACATCTGATGAGTCAATGCTGCGAGTTTTCGAGAGTTTTCGAATACCGCCGTCGATGGAACGACGAGTTATACGTGGACATTGACATAGTTGAGCGGACTAAGTGACAGCGGCTACGCCGGCTAGGACATGTCGTCCAAATGAATGAAAACACTGCAGCGCTGAAAGTATTCGTCACAAAAGAGGAAGAGCAAGACCACTATTCCATTGGAAAGACCAGGTAGAGATGGACCTGGCTACACTTGAAATCTCCAAATTGGCGCTAAACTTCAATTTCTGGGTTCTTTCGTTTCATGCCGACTGTCAGTACGGATAGTTAAATTAGTTGACTATCAAAAAATCAACTCTGCTATTACTGTCAATGACAGTTAAGCCAAATTTCACCGATAATTGCAAATCTTTTAAGTTTAATTGAAATTGCTTAAGTACCAAAGCAAACTCGCAGGCGGCTGCGTCTTCCAGCAGGCACATTGTAATTATACGAAACTCATTACACTAAGCAGATTTCGACGTAAACTTTTGCGCCACAGCTGTATGGTTGCGTTTAAAGTTAAGTAATTTTCTCCGTAATATATTATTTGCAAAATAAACTTTTAATGCATGGCACTTCACTTATAATATGCAAGTATAGGCTGCGCACTAAACAGAGAACAATTACGGTGAGAGGCAAAAATATATATACAAGCCGCCTTGAATACTAATTTAAGCCATTCGCTCTGTGCAAGCTTTGCGCGTTTGTCGTGAAATTTATCTTTGAGGACAATAACATAGTTATTTTGTGCGATTTAATACCAGTTTTAAGCAATCTTTAGACACTCACTTTTTTAAGTTCTACTCACTTGGCGATAAATTCAGCTTTGACGGCAATAAGAAAGTTATTCTGTGCAATTCAATACAAGTAAAAAGCAAAGTAAAGTGGGTCTAACTACTAACTAATTTTATTCTGTTTGCATAAGCCAGTCTACGAGATTTACACCAGTTTTTGTTCGATTTCTACTTAACTGCTCACCACAATTAAAACCTGCTGTTTAGTTAGGCAGTGCGATTCAGCACAAGAGAGCATGCAGTAATCTAGTTGAAGTAGGCTCAACATCTTGATATTATATCTCGATTACATTATGTTGAAATCTTTCTGAGAATGCGCTAGTTCTAAAGGCTGCTCCATGTATAGGTACTTTTTTCAATAGCCTTTTTTGACAGTTCACACATGAGTCGTGTCAAGCTGTCATGATGTTTTTGTTAAGTATTGTTTGGCATTTCATCATGGAAAGACTCACAGCTGAACAACGTTTAGAAATCGTTCAACTTTTTTATGAAATTTCACATTCTGAAAAGACAGAGTACAGAGCGACGAAGACCGTGGAGAGTCGATTCGACACCGTTCGCAGTATTTCAGACAGAAGCATGGCACGACTTGGCGCATTTTACGTCGAGATACAAAATACAGCTTGTGCAACTGAAGCCGCGCGATCTGCCCAAGTGACAGTGCTTCGCTCTATGGGCTCTTCAAAAGTTCCAAAAACCAAAAAGATCCGACATTTTCGAGACAAATTTTGGTCAGCGATAAGGTTCTTTTCTGGCTCTATGAGTATGTAAACAAGTAAAGCATTTAAAAGAGATAATCTTAAAAAAAAGAAATCCGAAGAATGTTCTTTCTTTAAGAAAGTAGGGAACCTCGAAATGAATCACCCCTTTTAAGAATACTTTATATATAATTATTTAGTAAGTGCTTAGAAAGTGGTTTAAAGAAACTTATAGGGAACACTATTTCTAAGAAAGTAGAGTTACTTTTACAGCCAATTTATATGAAAAAATCTGCGTAAATCATTTCTCACTACTTTTCGACAAGACGCTAAACGCACAATTTCGTTGCCTAATTTTGCCTCTACAGATTTTTGTCAAAATTAATTTAAGTTACTCAGATTTGTGCCCACAGAATTATGTGCCTTAAATGCTTAACATATTTTGTATATACTATATACTTATATAAGGGAGTGCCCAATATTTCCAAAGTTTTGTTTGTTTACTAACGCCGCCTGAAGGTTCAATAGTTGTCCTATACACAGAATTCAACTTAAAGAAACTATTTATTTTAAATCTAAATCATGCCTTAATCATTTTACATATCTCTTACATTTTTTGTGGGGTTCTTTTAATCTTTTGCAATATCTCCAAAACAAATAAATTCAATACTTAGAAAAACTGATAATCTAATAAAAAAACTGTTTGCTCTACAAAAAAGGTCTTTACAATTTTTTTTTCATAAAAACAAATCTTTAAAATTATATCCAGTTAAAATTATACATTCAGCTTAAAAGGTAGAATTATTGTGGGAAATAACGGACACCCTAAGTATACACATAGTACGTGCGTCGAGTTAATGTAAACTTGTTGAACTTAAACTTTTGGGTATCCAAACTTCATCAACGAACTATTCAATCAATAGTTTAGCGACAAATAAATAGTTTACTATGAAAGTGAGCACTTTATTAGCAGTCAATTGGGTCACACAACTTTCATTGGCTGACAGACAGGAAGTGCTAAAGGCAAGACAACTGACAAGGCAGAAGGATTGACACTTTGCTACTTGTTCTGTAACTTTTGTTAAATAATTTATAAGTTGTGTTTACAGTGCATATATATATGCATATGTACACATACATATATACACTAACGTTGCGTTATGAAGCGAAATTCGGCAAAAGTTTATTCATGACAGTCACAACATTGTTACTGGTTTGGTTGAAAGTTTCTTCTTTGTTTTGTTTCGCCCGCAAAAGTAGCAGCCAAGTAACGGAGAAATTGTAAGTGGCTTCTGTATAAGTTTATACACAAGTAATATGCATATATGTATTTATTTATTCCAAAGAGCGTATAATAGTACCAAACATACGCTCAGTTAAAAACCGCAAGTTTGCCATATAACAGCTGTCAAAAAATTTAAGTATTTCATTTCATTCGGGCAATAATGATGAAATGAGAATAGATAGAATCTTTAAATTCTTGGAACAAAAACAAAAAAAAAAAAAATAGCGAACCGCACCAGCATATAAATCTTTTTCATATTTGGCTAATTCAACTATCTACAACAAATCTAGAAAACAATCAGTTTGGTTGTTCTTATAAGCCCGAAATCCAAACAAAGCTTGTGACGGAGTATCAATAGACTAGTTCGTACGAAACTTTAACATATCTCTCTCACTGAACTGAAATAGTATGTGATTTTGTTGTTCTAAGAAGCTTCAAATAATTATGTTAAACTCTAAAAGACAAATTTGCTCTCGTTTAGCCTTGTTAAATGTAAATGTAAAGTTAAAATTCTTCCATAAAAGTCAGTATAATACCATAAAACATTTCACTCAATACGGATTTAAGTTTTGTAAGTGAAATCTGACAGACTATCTCCGTCATAAACTTTCTGTCTGCTACCAACAATTTAAGTCAACTGAAACCATTGCGGTACCATTTTGAACTAGAAAAATCATGTTTACATAAAATGTTCGATAAATGTAAACGTATAAATATAAACAAATCTTAAACGATGCGACTGCAGAGAGCGATTCTGTTAGTCTGGTAAGAGCAATCACAGAACTGAAATTATCCTTATGGTAGATTATCTTTTAAATAACAGCGGAAAAAAAATATTTGTTTACTCTTCTTTTATTAATTATTTTATTTTTTAATTCAAGTGAGTCTATAATATAAGCTATTCAGAAGTCTTAAACGAACTACCTGAAACGATTTTTAATTCTTCGGCAATCATACAACTAAAGTATTAGTTTCATCTACACGTTAAGAGATTTAGGGCTGCTCGCCTGATTCTCCATTATTGTGGGCTCAGAACCTGTCTAATGTATAATACGAAAACTAATATAGATAATCTGACGCAGTATATATATAGGTTGTCAAAAAAGACTAGTTTTATTCGTCACATCGGGTCATGCTATACCTTTTTGGAAAGCTCATTTCACGCGCTAATACGTTTTTGATTCATTGTCGTTTCTTTTAAGTCATTCGTGGGGTGTAGCGTCGCAAACCTGGAGCAAAATATAGAGAAAATACGGCATATTTTACAATACTACTATGATAAAGGCAAAAATGCATCTCAAGCCAATAAAATTTGTGCAGTTTATGGACCCAATACAGTTTCCATTTCCACCGCACAACGATGGTTTCAACGTTTTCGTTCTGGTGTAGAGGTGGCCGAATATGCGCCACGCTCCGGAAGGCCTGTCGTCGAAAATTGCGATAAAATCGCTGAATTGATCGAAAGAGACCGGCATAGTAGCAGCCGTAGCATCGGTCAAGAGCTGGGCATGAGTCATCAAAAAAAAAAATTTATGAACAATTGAAAATTCAATAAAAAATACCGCAAAAATAGCGCAAGACTTTTTTGACAACCTAATATAATAAACATGTATTATATAACCCTCAAAATTTGGGGTATTTTATTATTAAATATTAAGATTTAGTACCAATTTTGGAGTAGACTAAAACCGTATCCAAGACACACTTGTGAAGCTGGCTTTGTTATATGCCATTACTGTATCTGTCGTATTCACACTACCTCAAATGCTTTGGGTCTCATAAAAACTTTACAAAAAAATTGTTAAACAATTTAATGCCAAAAATGTTTATTTTTTTTTATATTTTTAAATAACTGCAAAAAAGAGTGATTAGGTCTTTCTGTAAATAAATATATTCATTGTGTTGTTTTTATTATAATCTATTTATTAAAGAAAAAATATACAATTTTATCTGGAAGGGTTGGTTATTCTGCAATATGGGTTTCATAGCCCTAAGGCATTCACTAGGTCATTTACCATAATCAATAATTAATCATCAATAGGAAATATATAAACAACTCAAGCGTAATCTCAGAATACGTGTATATGAAAATAAATTTATATTCGTGTGCAACAAATAAATAATTATACTTTATACAAATTAGTTGTCAAATACAACTATTTTCACCTACCCTTTTTATGGGAAGACTCCGCTTATAACAGATTTTTAGCTAGAGGTTATCGTCACAATTTTTTAAATAATTGCTGCTTAATGCCACTGCGGCAGCTTTGGGACCCTAAGGATATCACACCCGAAGTGTTTACTTCAAATTTTTTTGTTTTTCACCGACACAATTTTTCACATGCACATCAATATTTTCACTTTACGACAGCGGGTCGGCAACATTTAGGCGCCTTTATTATGATGTTATATATTTGCATACGCCAATTTTACATTTTATAGCCGAATGCAAGCAATAAAATTAACGCGCCTGGACTTGCCGTCCCACGACTCTAAGTCAAGGAAATTTATGCTTGCACGCGCACGCCTAAGACTCCGGCACTGTTCCTACTTAACAAAGGGCAGGAGGCGGACGCATACGCACATAAAAACGTGACTTTTTTTTTCGTTTCTTTTAGCTTAGCGAAATGCAAAGCTGTTGAACTAGTAACAGCGCCGCAGCTGATTTGAATACTTGAGCACGTAGCGGCACTTAAAACTGGCACATTTGCTGCGCAGAAAGTGGGAGCCACATTAAAATCACAACAAAACAGCTGCACAAAAATTCAAAGATGACAACATAACAATAAGCAGAAAATTAAATAAAACCGCATGCCAACAACAAGGAAAAAATCCAAGCACTTTCGGAGTTGTTGGGCAACTGATGCCACCGGGTTTATATGGTATTAAAGTACGCACGCATGCACTTGCATTTTTTTAATTTTCCTTATGTCATAATAGAAGTTAGATGCACACACACACATATATATTTGTGGAAGGTTTGCACTAATATATAAACTTTTTAAACTTAATAAATTCCAGTATTTGCAAGTAAATTCGGTGTAATTATTAATTTTATTTATTTACAGCACATTTCATATTCTACACATAAAGGTATAATGTATGATTAGCAGAGAAAACACTTTTGTTCTACACTCAATTGCATTTTGAACGGCGAAAATCCCGTTAACAGCAACCGTCACCGTCAGTATGTCGAAGGCAACTGAAATCAAGTCGCCGCACAGCGCAAGTTCTAACATATTTGGCAAAGACAACTGTGTTTTGCCCCAAAAGCGACAGTAGCAGAGGCAGCGACTGCTATTAGTGGGTGGCGTAACAGCGGTGCAATGAGCAGACTTTGACAAAATAAGCAGAGAAAGCTGTTAACAGAACAGAATAGTGAAAACACAGAAGGACGATTACCATTTCAGTTGAGAAATTCTACAGTTGTTATACAGTTTTGCGTGTACAGTTTACAGAAACAACATTTAACAAGTCTACATTATTCACCTTTAACAGGATAGCCTCAGAGCAGCATTTTAACAACAAATAATGTGTACACAGTTGTTAGCAACGAACATTTTACATTACCACTCCTCAACAGCAGCACTTGATGCGGTATAGAGAAATGGTAAGTTGCTCTTAACAGCAAAAATGTTGTCCTTGGTTTCTGCTTATTGAAGACCAATTAACAAGTCCAATATTATTGGTTAATTTGGTGGATGCAATATGCATAGTTTGAGGTGGTAGATGATGTTAAAAAATGAATGAAAGTGCACATTTCTTCAAAGAAATTTTGAAAAAAACTAGCCAACTACATACATATCTATGTATGTATATAGTTAAGTATGTAAAGCGAGTTCTTTATTTCAGCAATTCAAAAATCGAACTAAACTATTCTAGTTACATTGAAATGCACATAGCCTACTTGAAGCGAATAGCGGGTGGAGTGGACGAGATGATAATTATTGCAATAGGAGATGGGAGACAAGGAGAAATAGAGATTAAGTGTTGGCAAGCGTACGGAATATGGTGTGTAGGGTGAGGGGAATAACTGGATACATAACAATATACATATAGGAAGAAACTTGTTAGAAAGAGATAAAAGATGTTCAACTCACATTTTTAATTAAAATAAATATCTCTTTCAAAGAAAAGTAAATGGTAGATGAGTATATTATGTCCCAAGAAGGAATTGATAGATCCCCATCTCCATTACTTACAACCACGCTAAGGTTTACTCCCCTCAGACCATAAGACAGATGGTGATCACAACATCTCTGAACTGAATCCTCTGTTATGCTATGAATTAAAAAAGCAAACAGATCTCATTAAAGTTTCGTTAAATATAGAAATTAATTGAATGAATAAGCGAAATAAATTTTTTTGACAGAATACGGTTTCTAAAAAAAGCGATTTTGACCAAAATTTCGAATTTTAATTATTTATAAAAAAAAATTTATTAATCAAAAAAAATTTTTATATTAAGTACAAAAGAATATATTTGAGAAACTCGTGTTAAAATTTGAGACAAATCGGTTTAGCCGTTTTCGAGTAATGTTGGTCAATGACTTTGAAAACACCATTTTGAGAAAAACGCGTTTAAAGTTTGGAATGCACTTCCTGAAACGCCTTTTCAAATTTGACTGTAACTGCAAAAATATTCACCGCAACGATGTCACATTTTCTGTGTGTTTCTTAAATACATGCACATTAAGAATATATACATATAAAGACAAAAAAAAATTTAAAAAACACTTGATTATAATTATATATAACCCCTTAGTATAAATTTTAGATTAAAATGCCTACATATCCCTAATTTGATTTTGAATGTCCCAAACACTTCCGATACCAAGATCTCTCTGACAAAGTAGGTTTATTATTTTAAGAATTTGTGCAATCATCAGCCTCTTCAATTAAATGAAAATATACTTTTACCTTTGGCACACTGTAAACCACGTTCCGTTAACATTCTATACTCAATAACATTCCTGTTTCTCGGAAAATTTCTCTGCTACTTATACTGTTAATAGTTACCAAAATTTTTGTATATGTATTATAACATTTATTCTTCAAGGGGCCTGCCTTGCCCAATTACAATAATAAACAACAAACAAAAACCAACAGGTTATACCACAAACCACTGAGTTTTTCTGCGGGCTAAGAGCACTGTAAATTCTCGCTGTTAAATCACAACAAATGCAAATGTAGACAAATATATATGAGTGGGGCGTTATCACCAGCGCTAGCTGTTAAAATAGTACAGTCATTTGAGGCGTAATGAGACCATTTGGCAATTTATACGAACCTCAGTGATAAGAATGTATGATAGTAAACATTTGATGGTTATGTTAATGACTTTGTCGCTTGGTCGCTGAGTTGAGAAAACATCGCAGAGAGAGAAGTGAGCAAGGAAAAATGAGTATATTCTAACTAGAAAGATATAATATGAGTGAGAGTAATTGACCAGTGGTGCTGCAGCACACATTCGTTATAACAAGGTCTGTTATGACGAAAAAAGTATTTTGAAGTATTTGGTAGGAAGCAACAAATGTTTTCATATAAAATTAAGGCGGGCAGTATTATGGAACTGATTTTACAGCATTATAAGATCCAACAGATAGTAACTTATTTCACCACTGACATACAACCAAATAATGAATAATATTATTTTCCCAATAAATTTACCAATAGCAATATTTTATTTTATTTATTTATGCTAACCAACTTAGTACTGCTTAACATAAATAATTAAAAAAATTTCAGCATTTTTGTTTGTATTTGGCATTTTGTTATTTGAGTGGAATGCAGATTCTTGATATTTGTGAAAACACCTTCAAAACAATAGCAAATAAGCACATGTATCACATTACGTGGTACGACAGGGCGTATACGTAACATATTGAGCACTTCAATATAACTCTTAACTTTACATAATTTATCCATCTAAAGATTTACTACTCGGTTTTTCTCCAATAGGTTTACTGTACATAAATATCTCCTAAGCCGCTAAACCTACAAAAACCAAATTCACCTAGGCCAAATACTCTAAGAACTACTAAAAATAGTGTGAAAATGAATTAAATTTAATGATAACTCCGCACACTTCCCATACTGTTCAAAACTACTAGTATTTTCCATTGATATGATTTCTATTTCAAAAACACACTAAGTAGTTCTGAATATAATATCGTTCAAATAGCCTCCAGGAAATAGCACAAACAAAATTTTTTATCGTTTTCAAGTTGTTCCAAGCCAAAATCAACAAATTCACAACATTTGCGGTGGCTTCCAGTCTTGAAGGAGAGCAATTTTATTCCGATGCAAGCCAAAATCTTTACTCCAAATACGCCAGGTTGTTGTACGCGACAGTCCCAACCACGATCTTTACCAAACTTTGCGTGAACAGCAGCAATATTTTCATACTTCGAGCAGTTCTTTGTCTTATTGGAGGACGATAGTTACGACCATTAAATGGCAAACGGACACGAAGAGTTGCAATTGGAGAACGATTATTTTGATAAAAAATTGAATGATTTGTACACCTTGTTCTTGTGTTTATCTTTCCACGATTAAATTGTAAGCAAAAGCAATTATAAAACATGATATATTAAAAGTGGCCAAAACTGCGCTTAGCAATTATACCATCACATTTTATTAATTAGAATGGAATTGGTATACACCTCATCTCTCTAATATAGTGATTTTCGATCAATTTAATATTTTCTTTAAATTTAGCCAATTCGGTTTATTTTATCTGAAGTGCATAATCTCTTTAATATTAGGTTGTCAAATAACTCCCTTCTGCCTTTTTGTTTTTTGAAACTCGCGGCTATGTATAAAGTGTTACAGAGCTCCTATCTGCCGACACTATACATCGTTTGAAAGGTCTTGATATAGCCTACGAAACGACGCTATGCATAATTAGGTTGGATATTGTGTTCAACAGTTATAAACGTATAAACATGGAGTTCACTAACGCCGAAATTCGCGTTATTTTAAAGCTTTCCTTCGTTAAAGGCAATCCCGCTAGAGAAACGTTCCGTGAAATTAATGGTGTCTTGGGGGATAGTACTCTATCACTTCGAACTGCGGAGGAGTGTTTTCGATGATTCGGAGCTGGTGAAAACGACACTATGGATAGGCCAGCCGGCAGAAGATCTGTGACGACGAATACCGAAAAAATCATGGAAAAAATCATGGAAAATATCGAATAAGACCGGTATGTGGCATAACGGGACCTCGCCCAGAAAATGGGAGTTAGTCACCAAATTATTTTAAACCATCTGCAGAAGTCTGGATAGACAAAAAAGCTTAATGTGTGGGTGCCGCATGATTTTACGCAAAAAACCCTTCTGGACCGAATTAACGCCTACGACATGCTGCTGAAACGGAACGAACTCAACCCATTTTTGAAGCGGATGGTAACTGGCGACGAATAATGGATCCCATACGACAATATCAAGTGAAAACGGTCGTTGTCGAAGGCCGATGAATCGTCCCAAACAGTGGTCAAGCCACAATCGACGGCCAGGTAGATTTTGTTGTGTGCTTGGTGGGATTGGAAGAGAATCAAGCACTATGAGCTGCTGCCATATACCCAGACGTTTAATTCTACCATCTATTGAGGCCAGCAGGAAGGGAGTAGTGTTCCACCAGGACAACGCCAGACCACTCACTTCGTTGATGACTCGTCAGAAGCTATGGGAGCTCTGGTGGGAGGTTTTATCGCATCCACCATATAGCCCGGATATAGCGCCAAGTGATTACGACCTGTTTCTGTCCATGGCGAACGCCCTTGTTGGTGTAAAGTTGAACTCAAAAAAGGCTTGTGAAAAGTGGCTGTCCCAGTTCTTCGCAAATAAGGAGGGGGGCTTATACGAGGAGGATATTATGAAGTTGCCGTCTAGATGGAACCAGATTATCGAACGAAACGGAGCATATTTGAACTAAATGCGATCACTGTAACACTTTTTATAAAGCATTGAATAAAGAGCAAAAAGGCGGAATGGAGATATTTAACAACCTAATACAATTTTAGCTGACGCGAACTAAAATATATATGTCTAATTGTCTAATGGATTTTTTAAAGCAACTTGTTTTTACTCTATTCTACTTATATATATAGTTTTGCTAATAAATAAAAGAATTTCGCAGGGTCTGATTCCTGCAAGAATATAAAATGTACGGTTACAGCCGAACTTAGGCCGCCTTTCCTACTTATTCGTAGTATTTTAGACAATTTTTTACTGACAGTTTGAAAATTATAAGATTCTGCCTAAGAAAAACATATTTTATAAGATTCAGGCTTTTACTACAAATTGTGTATTTTTCACAAAAATTAAGCGCATTTTCATGTTGATTGATAAATTACTTTTCATACGACGCCAAAGATAATTATTCGCTGCATATTCGGTTGTCAAAAAAGTCTTGCGGTATTTTCGCTAGTTGGCGCTGAGAGCGCGTAGTTCTAGTTTTATTATTATCTAGTCGCATCGGGTCATGCTATACTTTTTTGGAAAGCTCATTTCACGCGCTAACACGTGTTTGATTGATTGTCGTTAAGTCGTTCGTGAGTTATAGTGTCACAAAGTTGGAGCAAAATAAAGAGAAAATACGGCATATTTTACAGTACTACTACGATAAAGGCAAAAATGCATCTCAAGCCGCCAATAAAATTTGTGCAGTTTATG
>NW_017537445.1:421193-424250 GCF_001853355.1 Bactrocera latifrons
ACTACGATAAAGGCAAAAATGCATCTCACGCCGCCAATAAAATTAGTGTAGTTTATGGACCCGATACAGTTTCCATTTCCACCGCACAACGATGGATTCAACGTTTTCGTTCTGGTGTAGAGGTGGTCGAAGGTGCGGCACGCTCCGGAAGGCCTGTCGTCGAAAATTGCGATAAAATCGCTGAATTGGTCGAAAGAGACCGGCATAGTAGCAGCCGTAGCATCGGTCAAGAGTCATCAAAAAAATTTTATGAGCAATTGAAAATTCAGTGTTTGACAACCTAATATAGAGTATAACCAAATCAGTGCTACAAATTCAGTTCGAAAATAATAACCATACCCTGATGGGGATAAATTAAATTCCCCAGATAGTTTGTAACTCCCAAAAGGAAACGTTGCTTACCCTCTCTACATTGTGACAAAAAAGTACCCGGAAATAGTAAGTGAAACACAAAATATTTAATTATTAATCAATTTTTGTTTTGTCACCTTTAAAGATATCAGCACCAGATGTAATACACTTATGCCAACGATTTTTCCAGTCTTCGAAACTATATTTCGTAAGCTCTTTTTGGGGCTGCCTTCAACTCATTTAGCGAATTTTATTTTATCTCTTCGATCAGCTGAAAACGGGTTCCATTCCGATGATAGTTGCTGTGTTTGCATGCCAAACTCATAAACCCATGTCTTATCGGCAGTAATAATGCTCTCCATGAATACTGACGTTCGCACAGCACAAGAGCTATGTTTATGATACTCTTTTTGAAAAAAAAATCAGCTTTAACGGGACGAATTGAGCAAGAACGCGTTTCATACCCAAAATATCCATTACAATCATTTGAACGGCGTCGCGAATGATGTCTAACTCTCTTGTCATCTCTCTAACACTTGCCAGTAAATTTTCAAAAATTCTTAATTTTTTATTTCATCAGTTGAGGAGATTGAAAGTCGTCCTGAACAAGGCATGTCTTCAACGAACTCACGATCGTCTTTGAAGGCTTTGTACCACTCGTAGACTTCTGTTTTTGGAAAAACTGAATCATTGTAAGCCTTTTCCAGTATTCACAATGATTCCCCACACGAAATTTGGCTCAAAATACCAAATTTAAAAAAAAAATGCTTTGTTTGATATTTTTATCCATTGCATCCAGCTGCTTTAAACAAACTAGTTGCGACAGATCGCGCTCATATTGCGCATAGTAAATATGAACAGTCCTACCAACTTAGCAAAACACTTTTTTTTATTTTTTTTTATATTTTTTTTTATTTTATTTTTTATTTATTTATTTTTTTTTTTTTTTTGAAAAATCATTAATTACAATTTTCTAGTGCTGTTTTGGCACAAATTACGCAATTAGCTGTTCATTTATCGCAATCGTCGATTTCGGACCACTGAAAAAATGTATTTTTTATTTAAAAAGAAGATTTCACAAAATTCGATTTAAATTATTATCCTGTAAGCTCAGAATATATTGTTCAGATCGGACCACTTTAACATATAGGCGCCATACGTACATACATTCTAGCCGGTCAAAATAAAGTCACAAAAGTTTGTATACCTTTTTTTGCTATAGGAAATAAACCTGCGATGGGTACTATAGCTTCGTTCAAGTCGAAGTTAAAGTTTTTTTTTAGTTTAACCTTTTTTTATTAACTCCACTTGCCTGTAATCGTGGCAGCATATTTTTATTCTAAATAACTCGTAATAAACAGGAAAAGTTCTTCAACGTAGCAAATATTTAGTATATTCATTCATATACTATATGATAGCTCTATACGTACAGTTATGTAACGGCGTGTAAATAATTACAATTATTTCCAAATACATTTTTCAAAGTCAGCAAAATATTAGCCAAAGCTTCTCAATACTTGCAAGCAAACTTTTTAACTACCAAGAGCTGTACATGCACACGTATATACATACTCACGCAGTAAAGTAATACTTATACACTCACATATATAAACCCCCGCCAAAGCAGTACGATTTCAATATTTTTGCAATAAAATCAATATTTATATTTCCGACAACGAAACTTGTGCTCTCCCCCCCGCACACGCCAATCATCGACACTATTTTCTTAGCCCAACTTCTACTCGCTTTGCTACTCGCTGCTGGCAAGCAAACTTTGCTAACTTTTACAAAAAGCAGCAAACAATAATAATCAAGAATTGGAATTTCGCTACTTTGAACACGTTTGTCGTAAACACTTTCTTAGCTAACATTGCGCGTGGTAAGAGACGCTTGCGGGGAAAGTAAGCTGTTATAAAAGAGTGAGGAAAATTTTATTAGTAAATGCTTAAATAGAAAAAGTTTGCAGTTTTCTTAGTTGCTGTGTAAATTTAAATGGTACAAGTCAGCTAAAGTGCACCAGCGATTTGGTGTGTGATATTTGCGCTTAAGCGCCGTAAAGTATGCAGTAAACTTAAGGGAGCACAAGAAAGTTGTGAATTAAGTGAAAAGTAACGTTTTATAGTATGTAGAATAAAGTCTTGGTGTGGTTTACTGATAAATATAAAAATTTCAGTAGAACTGGGAGTTCCTTAAAGGGTTGCCATTTATTCATAAAATATAAAAAAAATAATAATAATTTTGTAGCAAAAGAAGGAAAATTAGAGTACAGCGTACTTAACTGTAACTTAATTTAAACTTAATTTTCACCCGGCTTCGCAGAGGACAAAATAACGAAAATAATTAATAATTTGAATGAAATGAATTATAGACAGAACCTTAGCAAAAAATAGAACATAAATTGAGCAAGCGCATGTAAGCAGCATTGACAACACGAACTTATCCTTAAAACAAGTAAGGAAGCGCTAAGTTCGGTTGCAACCGAACCCTTTACACTCCTGAAACTTGCAGGAATCAAAGTCAGTGAAATACTTTAAGGTGTATATAGAGTAAAGTCAACCGGTTGTTCGAAAGTCCTGATGCCAAGTGTTCGCTCAAAATTTACCTATTTTATGCCTCTCTTATTTTCATTGGAATAACTCACATTTTGGCCGATATACACTTGTGCTCACACAATTAAGCCACATAAACGTTATGGTGTACAAATTC
>NW_017537445.1:425770-452339 GCF_001853355.1 Bactrocera latifrons
AAAAGCTAATTCGGTGAATTTATTTTCAGAAACGTAGTTTTGCTATGCAGTGGCTTAATTATGTGAGCACAAGTGTATGGGTACAAACTCATACCGAAGTTCGAAAAAATTTATATTAGGTATATGGGGGCTGTGGGAAGTATTGGCGCGATTCAACACATTTTTGGCATACAGTCATACAGTGGTGGTCTTATAATTACAAACGACTTTGCTGAATATAGTTTTCTTAATTTACTTTAAAAATTTAGATTGCCACATTAAAACTATAAATCGGAAGCAAAAAAGTAATACATTTTATTTGAAATGAGGTAAACACAAAGTACACCAAATTCAGTTTGGTCATATAATTAGGAGCGACAGTAGAAACTTAAAAATCTATATAAATAAAAAAGAATCGCCAAAATGTATGTACGCTCATAACTTTCATACGACTGAACCAAATTTGATAATTATTTTTTTAATGTGGCCGTTAAGGTTCAAGGATGGTTTTTACGGCAAGAAAATTTCGAATAATTTCCGAGAAACTCCCAAAACCAGCCTTTTTCTATTTCCCATACAAACGAACGAATGTTTGTTTGTTAGTAACGCTAAGAGAACGGCTGCACCAATCTTGATGAAATTTTCAGAGGTTATTCGTCGTTGATCGGGGAAGGTTTAAAAATAAAAGTACCGCATACTCTTCATGAGGAAAAGTCGGAAAATTGGATAGCTCCAAAAAGTAACTCTTTTCCTCAAAATTTTTATTGTTTTTTTAATTTTTGTTTTTCAATATTTTGATTTGTGAATTAGTTGAAGCGTTCAATTTCGGTCGCTTCCTTTTTTATTCCGGCTATTCAAAAGAAAAATTATTCACTGAAAACTTTACATACATATGTGTGTTTCACGCAAAGTGATCGATTGCAGATTGAAATTTGTTACGAAGCCACGAAGACGTCGCCCTAATATCGGTCGGCGTTTTTTTTTTTTTTTTTTTTTGCGAGCAACGTATCGCAGGCAAGGCAAGAAGCACTCCCAGGATGCGATGACATATGATGCAGAATTATGGATCGCGGTCAATCAACAATCGATCGTCGCGATGTCATAGCACAACTTTTCAAACAACAGTTACGATGTTTGATGGTGCTGTTGGATGCTGGATGTACTCTGTTGAGTGGCAAAAGAGTGGTTTGCCGCACGTACTCATTCTTCTTTGGATTTTGGTTACACCAGATCAAATTGAAGAAATCATTTCTACGGCAATTCCTGATGCAGAGAAAGATCCAATATTATTCGAAGTGGTGAAAACCAATATGATTCATTGACCTTTCGAACATTACAATCCCTTTTCGGTTTGTATGGCTGACAATAACTGCACGAAACACTATCCACGTACTTTTCTTTCGGAAAAACAAACTAGAAATTATATAAAATTAGAAAAATTTATTAAATTTTTAGTATTTTGTTGGATATCCCTTATTTTTAACAACATTGTCTAGCCTTCGCGGTAAACTTCGGATAAATTGTTGGCATGTTTGCACTGATATGCGTTTCCAACTCTGTTGAACCATTTGAAAAAACTCGTCATTATATCGCGGTTTTTTGTCTTCAAGATCTCGTTTCAAAATTGCCCATAAGTTTTCAATTGGGTTGAGATCAGGACTTCGCGGTGGCCAATCCATAACATCAATATTTTTATCCAAAAGCCAGATTTTCACTAACCTTGAAGTGTGTTTAGGGTCATTATCGTGCTGGAAAATGTAATGGACTAGCACATTCTCAAAGGAGTATGGTTCTATTACATTCTCCAATATGTTTTTATATTTATGTTGGTCTATTATCCCTTGAACAAGCACAATTGGGCCAACACCACGAAAGGTAAAGGCTCCCCAAACTATAACAGATCCACCACCATGTTTTACTATTTTCATAATGTACCTGGGGTATTTTATGCCATGTTGGGAGGACGTCTTACATACGATTTTCGTCGGACTGGATTAAATTGAATTTAGATTCGTCACTCCAGAGAACTCTATTCCTAGTATTGAGGATTTTTATTCAGCATTTCCTTTATAAATCGCAACCAATAGCTGGAGCATGGAGTCATGTGTAAAAGTTCACGCAAGTGAGGAAAGTTCTCTAATCGCCATTCACTTGGGAGTGGCCAGAAACGATTCTTTTACATATGACTCAAGCAGCTCACGGCTTCCGGTCCTTGACCAAGTATCCTCTGGGTAGCCTAAGAACATCCGTTTGAAGACGAGCTAAAGTGAGAAGGCGAAACATTCCCTGCATAGGGTTGTGCGCTGGGTTTGGGAAAAAGAAGATGTACATACTAAAAGAGCGATGATACTCATCTTTTACTATCACACAACACAGTTTCTACTGGTTTTGACTGCGCTGCTAGAACCAAAGATTTTTTGATACTCTCCAAATTTCTGTGGAGTATTCGATAAACAATTTTTCCAACTCTGAAAGAAAGAGAGTATTGCCTAACTGCTTTACCAACCAGTCTAAAACATCCTGTTGGTACACTTTTCCCCAGTTTCAACTTTTTTTTTCAAAGGTGAAGAGATGTAACATCTTTATAGGGAACCCACACTAAACTATCACCACGCTGAAACCTTAGTACAACATTTTTGCATCTTTAGCAACGTCTAGCTAGTTTTTGGGAAACCATTGATTGGAATCGTCGTATTTTATGTATATTAGTTGCAAAGTTAGAACCCTATAATTGTATTCCATACATACATATTGGTTTCATGACTGAATTCTATGAAATTTAAGATCCGAGCATGGGTTTTAATTTTTACCAAATAACCAATTTACGCTGGCGGTTTTATGTTTGAGGTGCTGTATTTTCTCAGAAAAGCGGCTAACTAGGTGAACGCCAAGACATTTAGCTTCGCTAATTCCGTTATTTAATTTCAATGTTGGGCACGTTTCTGTCTTTAAAACAAGAAAACAGATACCACGTCAAATGCCAAAGATTTCCATACAGGTCCTTGATTCCTATCGTTCAGTTTGTATGGCAGCTGTATACTATAGTCAGCCGATCTGAACAATTTTTTCGGAGATTACATTGTTTCCTTAGAAAATAACCTGTTTTGTGAAGATACATTGAAAATGCAAACTGGTGACAGAGGCATCTTCTAAAGTTATTGGACCCCAATCTCGTGATCGTTTTATACGCTCTACACTGAAATCTAGGCAGCAAGTGCCAAAGTTTAGTACAAAATCTGATTTTATCAATAAATTTGACACAAATTTGGACTAAAACAAGCCTGACATATGGTTGGTTCGTTGGGTTGGGCTTGGAAGGAACCCGAAGAGCAGCCACCTCCACGCGGTGGGTTCTGGGTGACCAATACAGGTTAGCTGCAACAATTTTCACCTTGCGCTGTGGCGCGTCGCATTTTCGCTCGTATCTCGGGAACGGTTCATCCTACGGCCATGATCACATCTCGGTAGCAAATGACGTGACAAATAACTTTTGTTTTATACATTTTGCCATGAAATGCGTATTTCAGGCGACAATTTCACGATTTTAGGCGAATTTCCGAAATTTCAAGGCMGGAGTTGGGGTTGAAGATGCAATCCGATCTCAAAACAAAAAGTTGCATTGAAATCAGGAAGTGCTAAGGCAACTTTTCCGCACTATTAGAAATCCCGAATCGAAAAAAGTCCGGAATCGACCCACCTTACTGTATACTATAGTGAGCCGATCTGAATAATTTCTTCTGACATTACAATATTTCTATAAAAAATAACTCATACCAAATTTCGTAAAGATATATCGTCAAATGAGGAAGTTCCCATGCAAGCATTTAATTTCGATCATTCAGTTTGTACGGCAGCTATATGCTATAGTCAACCGATCTGAACAATTTCTTCAAAGATTACATTGTTGGCTCAGAAAATAATCTATACCAAATTTCGTGAATATATTTTGTCAAATGTGAAAGTTTTCCATACAAGAACTTGATTCCCATCGTTCATTTTGTATGGCAGCTATATGCTATAGTTAACCGATCTGAACAATTTCTTCGGAGATTACATATTTGCTTTAGAAAATAACCTGTGGCAGCTTTTGTGGAAATACATTATGAGTTTTCCATACAAGAACTAACTCATATAAAGTAAGCTCATACTCCGACCTCTCCGACCCTTCCTTCTGTGTGTTACAAACTTCTTGACAAACTTAATATACCCTGTTCAGGGTGTAATTAATGTGAGTTTTAATTGATTTTCTGCTGTGTTTGTGGTTTTTAATGAACACTTGCTTCTACATAAAAAATCATCTGCGAATGTTGACGTCAGTACTTTTAGACTCGTCGGAATGTCTGCGTTAAATAAGATATACAGCATTGGGCCGATGCCTTGAGGGAATCCACCCGTAATGCAATACTACACTCAAACAAATTCATTTACTCATATGCTATGAACAACTGATCGAAGTTCTTTGGCAAAGTCATTTTGATTTTTTATGTGTCCATCGTGCCACATTTTGTTAAATGCTTGACCCACATCAACAAATCTTCAACTTCTCTTTATTCCACGTCTTTGTTATGCTCTTTCTCTGAGAGGGACTTGTACACTCTTTGGAAATAATCCTCTGTACGTAGTGAGGCAGTGATAGTATCGAGAAATTGTTGATTGCCGTATTTGGTTGAAATACTTCGCAAAGATGACCTGCAGAACAGTTTGCCACTACTTCTTCGGAACATGCCGGTTTCTTTTTTCCAATTTCTGCTGAGGACTTCAAATGTTCTTGGCCTTATATAGTGAGTTCGTCATCAAAGTGGCAATGCATATTTTTAAGTCTTCACTTCTTAAAGCTTAAATAACGACATTATTTGGTTTCATTCATGCAACAGATTATTTTGGATAAATTTAATGTACTAATTGCGGAATAAAAATTGAGAAAGTATGTGACTAATTGTTTCAAAACCAATTTGTTACACGTTATTTATGAAACTAACATATCTGTATCCGTATTTATACCAGCGATTTATTTCTTTCAGCGCTCTTAAAAATTGGTTCAATTCAATATTATTATTAGAAAAGTGGTAATATTTTTTACTTACTTCAAAAATTGATACCGATATTAAACTATACCTTCCTAGTAAGCCGCCAATGTTTGTGCGTAAAAATTTTTTCCTTGTAATTTGACACCACACAGTTTAAATTGTTCCAAAATGCGCTCTAGCTGTCCGTTTACTGCAAATATTTTCGTGAAACTCCCAGCATTAACAGTTTTTATTTTAACGACCTTGTATTACAGTACAAGCTGCTTTGTATATGTGATTCGCTTGCTCCGTTATGTTTACTACCGCTTGTGACCGTTAAAGGTGCGATTTTTATGTCCCATGTACACATTGCTTTAAATCCCACCTTCACTATTTCGCGAACTACTCCCAACACTAAAGTTCCCTTGTTGTCATTACTAAGAAGCAACGATTTGCTCATATATGTATTTTTTTTTTTACTTTCACATGTTATCCTAAGTAGAAATTTCGTTAACCAGCTCTTTATTGACGAGTTGGGCTACTTTGTTGGCTTCAGAAAAAATAAGTGTCCATTTCTTCACCAAAAGGTATGAGAGAGCAATTTTTTTTTTTTTTTTCAGTAAAAATAATATTTTCTCTTTTATGAATTATCTTACCACAAATTTTTTATAGCTTGAAGAGTACAAAAATATCTTTGACTTTCGAAAATTCCGAAGAATTTAACGCCATCAACGAATTTTTATCCGATTAGTTGATATTATCATATTATCCATACATCCTACTCGATAGACTTAAAAATCGCTTAACTTCGTGGATACCGATGAACTTAAGCGAAAGCCTATATTACACTTCTTGAAATGTATAGATCACTTCAGACCCAACGCGGTCCAATCGCCGTAGTTAATTCGCAAATACAAATTGAACATGAACTGCTGGGGAATTCAAATATTCTACACTAACTAAAGACTAAAGACCACTGAGATCTACAAATTGGCAACTAATTAAAATGATATTTCATCTGAATAGTCAAAACAAAATATATATATATAAAATCTGCCTTGCTATTCCTACGGAAGGGGATAGAAAACCTTGAAGTATTCTCTAATGTGGCATAGGGAAGAGGGATTACACTCCATACAATCTACACACTTTATTTGTCGATTAGAAACAACGGTCACTTCGACTACACCGAAGCTATTAACAGGTGTTTGAAGAGTATAAACATATCTTTATCTTAATTGTGATCGGTCAGTTTGTATGGTAGCTATATGGTATAGTAGATTGTAGTGTTCTCTTAGGTAATAAACTCAGTCGAAATTCTTGAAGATGCCTTCTCAAAGAAAGCACTTTTCTGTACAAGAATATGTATGAGCAGCTGTATTCAATAATTTTCCGATATCGGCGGTTTCGAGAAACGAGCAGTTTCTTGGTGAGTAGAGGACATGAGAGAAAAGTTTGCAGACGGACAAACGGACATAGCTCTATCGGCTCAGCTCGTCAAGCTGATCATTTATAACGTGAGTCGTGTCAAGCTGTCATATTATTTTTGTTCAGCATTGTTTGGTACTGAGAGTGTATACGAGGACTTTGAAAGAAAGTATACCAAATAAAGCTAGTGCAAAAACTGAAGTCGCTCGACCTTCCGAAGGACATCGCACTGCTCTATGGGCTAGTGAAAGGTTCCAAGAATATGTCCGTTTTCGTGCCAAATTTAGTTCAGCGAAGAAGCGCATTTCTGGCACGTTGAATATGTAATCAAGCAAGATTGCCACATTTGGGACAAAGAGCAACCTCAAGAGATAAAGGAGCTACCATTTCATTCTGAAAAAACAACTATTACTTCAAAAATGATGTCGCTGAGAACGTAACCGTCGATGGCGACTGTTATTGTGGTTTGATGCCTGAATTTGAAGACCGTAATCGCGGCGACACTTGGGTCTGTCGATTGCCCACCAAAACCAAGTGATATCGCATCGTTAGACTTTTTCCTGTGGAAATATGTAAAGTCTATGTATATAACCCTGCTTTGATTCAGGCCTCAGAGTAAAATATTACGCGTGTTATTCCGCCGTTACCAGCCGAATTTGAACAAAATTACTAGATAAACTTCAAAAACTAAATGCCAAAGAATGTTTTTCCCAATGATAATAAGTGTTCCCAATTAAATTTGAGGTTTCTGTATTTTTTTAAGTAGGAAAACTCGAATTGGATCACCATTTATATATATATATACTTTAAAGGATCGCCGATATTTTCTTTTGTGCAAACTTTATAAAGCTTCCAGACGTTCGTTCTTAACAAGGAACAGCGGTGTTGCAAACATGGTGAAAAACTAAATTTACCTTCTTCAGGTTATAAAAAGAAGCAACTGATGCGCTTGTGTTCTCAATAAAACTCAAACAGTTGTACTTGTAGTATAAAATTATGATAAGAAAACTCGCATGCTTATTCACACCTTGGCTTCATGTTCAAATAAGAGTGCAGTCCTACCACAATCCAATTAACTTTCAAGTGTAAGTAAACACATTAAGTTGATAAGCTTTCACATACACAGCAAACACATATGGACGCATCAAAATACATTTGTGGTCATATACCAGCCCAACAGGCAGCAAGACACGCGTTGAGAAAACAATGTCTGTTGTAAAATGCTGTTTGAATGAAAATTTGAGAAGCATATTGATCTCAATAAGTTCTCAAATTTAACTCAAAAAAATTTCGAAAAGATATTACTCCAACTTTACAAAAAAGAATGGTTCTCAACCTTTAGCAGAATCACATTTCATCGTTTTTAGGTTGAGAATCATAAATTTCCCTTTGCGAAATATTAATATTGGCTAGAAAAAAATTTATTTGTTGGCAACACCATTATTGTACAGCTGCTCTTTTGTTAACAATGCTATCATAACCGCTAGTTAAAATACCGTTGAGAAGCTATTGAGAATCAATTCGAACACTTATTTAACTAAAACTTAAACGTTTGTCAGGATATATTTATACTGTTAACATGTTTTATGTTATATAATGAATGAGACTTTTTTAGCCGCAGAAGAAACTCTTGTGTAAGTGAAAGCTTGTAGTAGAATGACTGATTTAGACGCTCTTCTATTATAATCTCTGTTTATCTTTATTATTAGGTAACTAACCACATATCCTCCAATTACAGGCCTAAAATTTATTTGAGCAATCTTTAACATTTTTCACGTAATATTACCCTCCCAAATTACGAACACATTTTTACATGACACTTATTATCTAAATTTTCCTACGGGATCCAAATAGAAGTAAATTTTAAGTGATTGTCATGTGCCTGCTCTTGCTTGATTTTCCTCACTCAAATTCTACATCAATTACAACGCTCCAACTCTCATTTGCTTCATACCGTTATGCCGTCAATTAAATTTCCTCCATCTTTATCTCTCCTGAAAATTTGGTTACTCTTAATTATTCATTTGCATATTTATAAACATAATTTATTTAGAGTGATCTGTTTGAAAGTCACAAAATCCAATTTTTGTGTTTTTTTGTTTTGCATTTACCTTGTTTTTTTTTTTTTGGTGAACAATTACGAAACTTTTGTGGCCTAAATGTTGAGGTAATTATGAAGAATTACAAAGTAAAATATGTAAATTAATAAGAGTAGGAAAGATAAAGAAAGTTATTCTCTTTTTAACGTTAGAAAACCATCATTACGAGAGTTCATTAAAAATATAACAACATTAACTAAAATTAAAATGAAAGTTTACGTTAATGGTAGGTGTGACTTCGGGAGAACAAAATAAGAGTTCCCTTGCATCCTAGTCATAAGAAAGGAAGAGGTAATTGGTTGATCGTTAGGAAATTGTGAAGAAAAGATAATGTGTCTCTGGAGCAACCCAGGTAAGTAATGAGTATTAGGGATATTATTTCGCTTATACGAGTAGTAAAGATATAGAAAATTTATACGACTAGTTTATGTTAACCAACATGTGAGACATACTTCTGAAAGGAGGCTCATCATGAAACTGATTTAGTTATGTATACAGACAAAGAACAGTGTTTAAATTCCTCACAAGTTTCCTTTCTTGTTACAACTTTTTTTTCAGTGATTAAAATTTTTCATCAAGTGACATCCCTTCTCAAATCTGCTAAAAAAGTAAGTCATAAATCTTAAACATATTTTATCTACAAGGTGCGTTCCAAAATAAAAAGGACTTGTTAAAAAAAAACAGAGCAAATGGTTTTTTAGGCAAAATCAATTTATTTCATTCAAAATATTCTGCTTCCTTAACCCAACTTAAAGATTTTTCGACAGAAATCTAACCTCAATCTGTTCCATTCAAAACTTGCACCGCAAACCTTTTTTCCAAAAAAAAAAAAAAAAAAAAAAAAAAAAAAAAAAAAAAAAAAAAAAAAAACAAACTTTCTGAAACCGAAATATCTACTTCCATACTCATATTGTAGTGTTATTAATTACTCATTATTTTTTATAATTTTTAACAAGTGGCAATGACAATCAGGGATTTATTGTGCTTAGCCCGGTTCTGCCTGCTTGTTTGAAGTAAACAGCGTATTTTACGATCATTTTATTTTACAAAATTTATCAGTAGACTAACGGTGTCCAAATCGGTACATTGTCTACCAAAAGTTTTTGTTATGTGTGCGGAGAACAAAACACAGTGAGCAACTCATTATTCCAAAAGCACCAGATTGGAGTCTCGATGAAGAACTAGAATCGACTAGCTCTTCAAGTGATGTTACAGAAACCGCAAAGGAAATGAGAACCGATCCTTTTTTTTATTCAACAGGATGTTCAACAGTGTCGCATCTAATGTCACAGGGTTAACTTCATGACTTAATTCGAGATGTAAGCCTTTCAAAATCGCAGACCGAACTTTTAGCATCCAGTCTAACCTGGAACCTTCTCCATGTATGTATTATGTAAATATTACTTAAAAAAAGGAGAAAGATCTCACAAATAGATTTTTTCAAGAAGGGTAGGAACAGTATACTAGAGTTCAGAAGTAAACCTTTTGTTTAATGCATTAGGACAGAAATATGATCCACGTGATTGGCGTCTATTCATTTATTCCTCTAAACTTAGTTCAAGCATTGGTTTATAACGGTAACAATTATCCATCTGTGTCCTTAGCTCATCCGGTTCATATGAAAGAACCATATAAGAATATGAGAGTTCTTTTAGAGTACATTCATTATCATGAGTATGGTTGGGCAATATGTTTAGGTCTTCGAGTAATGGCCCTTCTTCTTGCAATGCAACTAGGATATACTTAAATGTTTGCTTCCTTTGCGAATGGGACAGCCATGCGAGAGACTGCCATTATGTACAGAAGCAGTGGCCAGTACGTCAGGCGCTCACTGCGAGACAAAAAAAAACGTTACCTGCGAACCTATAGTTGATCCCAAAAAGGTATTACTACCACCTCTGCATATTAAATTGGGTTTACTGAAGATTTTTGTTAAAGCAGTGGACAGAAGTGGAAGAAGGTTTTTGTATCTGAAACAAAAATTCACAAGAGTCAGTGCAGCAAAAATTAAGGAAGGCATACTTGTGGGTCCTCAAATAAGAAAAGTAATAAAATAAAACATTTGGGGAAAAACTGAAATACAAGCCTGTAGTGCCTTTAAAAGCGGTGTTAAACATTTTCTTGGAAATGTGAAAGCTGATAATTACAAAGATCTTGTGACTGAACGACTTACTACCTATAAAAAAATGGGTTGCGACATGTCCCTTAAAATACACTTTCTGGGCTCCCAACTGGATTTTTTCCCCGAAAATTTAGGGGCCCTAAGTGACGCACATGGAGCACAGTTCCGCCAAGACATTTCTGCTATGAAGTAACGGTACCAAAGCAAGTGGAATGCCAGTTTGCTTGCCCATTACTGCTGGACATTGTTAAAGGATACTCCAAAAACAAAATATCCGCGAAAAACATCGACAGTAACATTTTAAGGTCCTCTTTGATTAATAAAATAATATAACAATAATATATCGCTCGCTGTTTTTCTTTTAACAAATTGTCATAGCAAAAAAACTATAGGTGATAGAATAAGTCTGTAGCTATTTTCTGCATTTGTGACAACTTTTACATAATTAACACTTTATCCACAAAAAACAAGTGGATTTTTGTTTACCAGTGTAATTTCATAATTTAGAAATGAAACTCCACAAATATCCTGAAAAAATTTGTCGATCAGACCGACATGAATCTCTTTCGTCATGCCGACAATATAGCAATATTATTATTTTAGATTTCTTAGGTACTATTTTCGCCAAAACGAGTAAGTAACAACGAGTTGAGTTTTTTTCTCTTCAGTTCCAAATGTTGTTACTTATCTCTTGGAAAGACATAGGTTGTTCGCTTAAACACAGATCTGCGCAGAAATTACCCGCAAAGGAAAATAAGTAGAAGATCCAAAAAGCAGGTACTTTCAGTAATAAAAAGTGAATAAAAGTTTATATCATTACATGAGTTTGAAGACTATTATGATCTAAAATTTCGCCGAAATGACCAAGTCATTAAAAATCAGATTTCCGGTGAGGCAGTTGTCAACTCATTCCATTTTCCTTTGACCTGTACTTTTTCTTATAGCTCTTATATTCCACAGCGCCAGCTAGTCACACTCCCCATTTTCATAATGCAATAGACAATAATGAACTATATGGCTTACCCCTACTCGTTTTATTAGCTGCTACACCATCTTTCCAAACAGATGTTGAATTTTAGCAGACGCACGAGCTTTAATTCGCACGTATTTCGTAATGCTGGCCATTTGGAGCAGATTGCTGGCTGACAATAAGCGACACAGAGGTTGAAAATCATTCTCACCAGATAAAACACGTTTAATGTGCTTAGCTATATTCTAAGTATAAATCTCTGTGTATATAGTGATAGCCAAAATAATAAAAGAATGGTGATTACTTTGCCAAACATGTGAACAAAAGACTCAGCGCTACTGTGTTTGTTGTAATCGCACGTGTACACTAGTCATCAGCCAGCTGCCACAAGCCAAGTGACCACCGTCACTACTAGTTGTCTAATGGTTACATTATTGTTGTGTGGAAAGCGACACCCCCAAATGCACACTCACTACCTGTTCCCTTGTCTGATACAATAAATTTTCTTCCTCTTTCTGTTTGCTTCACTCCACATATTAAGAAGAAATACAACAAAAGCTTTGGGGGCCTGCTTTTAAATATAACATTGTCTTCCAAGTCTTATAGCAGTAATGACGCACTTCTGTGATATGTTTATAAATAAATTCTGTTGAATTAGGTTAGGTTGGGTTACACTGGCTGGCTCCTACGTCGTACATAAATCTACGGGTGTTTTGTAATGCCATATGGAGCTTCAGTATTAATTGCCGCTGAAGTTTACGTAAAGCAGAACGTCAACGCGGAATTGAGTAGAAACTTTATATCTAATTCTGATACTTCAACCAGTGCCTTGAACTGTGAAACTACTTCTCTTCATTTACGACATCGTTAATAACGCCCATACGGGTTTTTTTCTGCTCCCTTGATCTAAGGGAACCCGCAACCGCCTAAGCCATTCTATCTAACCCTGAACCGTCTATTAACCCTTTCAGACTTTATTATGTATCGTTTTTAACAACTTGCGTATTTCCAGTACTGCTTCAGTAGTCAAACGAATGGTACGTGTAGCAATTTCATCAGTTACTTCGAATTGCGGAATGCACTTGTGGCATGGAACCCAGTTATATGCACCCACTTTATCCACTACCTGCCTGCTGCTAGGCGATATTTTCTAACACAATGCAATGTCACATTATAGCTTTAATTGCCAGTTGGCTGTCGACGTCTATATTTTTATGTCATTTCTGGCGTTGATAGCTACCTCAGCAGCCTTGCTGACCGCAAAAACATTTGCTGGAAGATACTGCAGTATTTCGGCGGCCTGAGATCTATCTGCGCAACTTAAAACATATATTTTTTTTTTAATTTTATATTCTACCATAGTCATCTTCACTGTTTTCGTGTAAAGGCTTCTTGCCACGCTTTCAATTCCCTAAGTTAATTAGCTGTTACCAATGTTACAAATGGTTCGTATCTGATTGACAATTTAGAATAAACTCAAGATCACACTCCACTCCAACGGTTTAAACTGCGGACGCAAACCGAATCGACCAGATTGATACACCCTTTCTTTGTTAGAGCAAAATTTTGTCTCATGTGCCCATTACTACGAGGGCTGCTACATATATTTCTGGCCTAATAATGAAAACGGGAATATTTATCAACGAAAATGGTTTTATTGTTTTTCAAAATATTCTCCATCATGATTTATACACTTTTGCATGCGCTCAAACCAATTTTCGAAGCACTTTTTCCACTCCGATTGAGACACCTATAAAACATGGTTTTTGAATGTTTCAACAGCATCTTTTGGTGACGAAAATCGTTGACCACGCATTATTTTCTTGATGTGTGAGTATAAAAAGAAGTCATTGGGTGCCAAGTCAGGGCTGTATGGCGGATGACCCATTAATTCGACGTTTTGGCTGGTCAAAAAGGCGCTGGTTTGAGCCGATGTGTGAGAGCTCGCATTGTCATGGTGCAAAATGATTCGTCTTCTCTTGTTCGTTTTTCGAATTTTTCCGCAGACTTCAGGCAAACAAATGATGGTGTACCACTCAGAATTGACCGTCCTACGTTGCTCAAGCGGAACAGTCGCCACATGACCAGTTTTGCCGAAGAAACAGGCGACCAGTCGCTTCGAAACGCTTCTTCCACGAACAACTTTCGTTGGATTTGGCTCGTCTTGGAAGACCCACACGGTCGATTGCTGTTTTGTTTCGGACTCATACGCATAGATCCATGATTCGTCACCTGTGACGATCTTATAAACGTCTTTTGAAGCACCGCGATCGTATTTTCGCAGCATTTCTTTACTCCAATCCACACGAGCATTTTTTGAGCGATTGTTAAATTGTGCGGGATCCAACGAGAACAAACCTTTTTTACGGTCAGGTGTTCATGCAATATCGACTGTATGCCGGTGGGAGAAATGCATAGGCATGCCTCTATCTGAAGGTATGTTACATGACCGTCTTGCAATATCAGTTCACGTACGGCATTGATGTTTTCAGGCACAACGGCTGATTTTGGACGGCCTTCACGGAATTCGTCTTTGAGCGAGCGCCGGCCACGATTGAATTCGTTGTACCAGTTTTTCACAGTGCTATAGGACGGTGCTTTATAGCCATACAAAGATTTTAGTTCATCGACGCACTCTTGTCGTGATAATCCACGTCGAAAGTTGTGAAAAATRATCGCACGAAAATGTTCACGAGTTAATTCCATTTTTTGGCCGAGATGAATTTTTTAATTCCCTTTAAATAAAACAATTCACGATTAAATGACAAAACGTGCTGAGTGATGTTATGCTAAAAAATGTCAAACTTTCCCATGGAAATGTCAGATTGCACCTGGCAACACTTAGTGCTGTCTAGGCCAGATATATGTATAGCAGCGATTGGGAGATTTTTAACATGAAAAATAAAGTTGAATAACGGCTTTAGTTAAAATTTTTTGATTCTAACAGAACCACGGTCACAGAACCGTTGAAACCGCTTTAGAAGCATTTTGGAAAGTCTACTTTATGAATAACATATGCAATATGTAATTGACTAGCAGAAAGAATTCGCTAAAGGTCGAGAAGTCAAGGGAAATTAATTTCATGCAAGACAACCATCACATCTGCTAATGACGGGAAAAGTTAAAAAAAAAACACTGCTCAAAAATATTCGTGTTGTTATCAAAGGGATAGCAGAGGATACTAACATAACTCAACCATGGTTAATGTTTTGGATATGAAGCTTGTACCTTGCTTGCTGACCAAAAGCTCTGAATGCGCCACCACATTCGAGTATGATTCTGGCTAACTTTTAGGCTAAACGCGAAACAAGCATCATCTTTGTCCTATTTAGAAGATGATGACTAAAGGCAGAGATATTCTTAACATCGGAGATCCGATCTGTTATGGTTGGCTAGAGAATACTCACAACCTATTATTATACCTTAGGCTAGTACCTGGTCATTCAAGCTAAACTTACCATAAGAGATGAAGTTATGACTATTATCTGTCTTCTTATTAAATAACTTTCTACGGTGTAGAAAAACGGAATGTTTGTCGCACTTCTTCTTTAATGGCGTAAACACCGCTTACGCGGTTATACCCGAGCTTACAACAGCGCGCCAGTTGTTCATCACTTTCGCAGTTTGGCGCTAATTAGAGATTCCAAGTATAGCCACGTCGTTCTACGCCTGCTCTTTCCAACGGAGTCCAAGTCTTCCTCTTCCTCTACTTCACGTAGGTTGCACTGCTCTCACAGCTAGATCGCTTACATCCATTCGGACGTTATGACCTAGCCAACACTGTTTCTTAATTCGCTGAATTATGTCAATATCGTCATGTATCTCGCACAGCTCATCGTATGCGCAAAGAACCATAAATTTTCCGCTGAACCTTTCTCTCGAAAACTCATCAGCTGTTGTCATCCTCCATGCCTCTGCACTATATAGCAAGACGGGGATGATAAGTAACTTACAGAATTTGGTCTTTGTTCGTCAGAGGATTTTGTTGTAGCTCAACGTCAACTTACACAGCCGTATTAGTTTTGCGGGGATACCAAATTTAGACATCGCGGCACAGAGGCAGTTTCTTTATGAGCTGTTGAAGGCAGCTTTAAAATCGACGCAGAGGAGGTCTGTGAAGATCTTCCTTCCACGGGTCTTTTCCAAGATTTGACGCATTGTGAAAGTCTGGTCAGATGTAGGTTTTCCAGAGCTAAAGCCACACGGATAAGTGTTGTTGATGGTGGGCGATGATGAAAAGACTTCTCCCACAGTAGTTGGCGCAGATTCTGGTATCTCCCTTTTTGTGAATCAGGCAAAGCACACTCAAATACCAATCATCAGGCATGCTTTCCGCCACCATAATTCTACAAAGAAGCTGAAGCATGCTTCTTATCAGTCCTTTACGACCGTGATTGAATAGCTTGGCCGCCAATCCATCGGTCCCGTCGCTCTGCTGTTCTTCCGACGGGTAATTGCTGCTCGTAACGCCGCTGCCTTTTTAATAGCCGCAAGTTGTCTCTAAAACACAAAACAGTGATAGAGAAAACAGAGCAAGAATTTAAGAGAATGTTAATGTCTCCATCAACTTTATCGCTTGTGATTGAACCATCTGTCTATTAATCCATAGGATCTCAACCCCATAAAACATACGCACTTCAAAACTCTCCCAAGCGAGTCATGTGAATTAATGATATATGCATAGTTAATGAAATATTCTCACATTTAAAGAATGTGACCGAAGAATCCGAGTAGAATTAAATATTTTTAATAAGAGTTTCATAAAGAGAAATCTGAACTCCGTTGGAAGATGAGATCAATTTCGCCCCGATGATAATGAAACTTTTGACAGCGCAGTCTCGTTACTTGAAACGTGAGAGTCTCACATTAGTTTTAACTCATAATACTCCACAAACATCTGCGGCATGCATTAAGTGTATCCTTAATGTGTTCCTTCTATATAAAAAATAGGAACAGATAAAGATATAATATTTTTCGAAAGTAAAGTCCAAATGTCGTATATTTGTTGCATTTTTCACTGAAAAAATTATGCCACTTAGGAGTTACAGTACTGCTAAAAAAAATATTTTGTTATTACTCTTTTTAGTTATTAAAACTTGGCACTTTGGAAAGATTCATAACCCTTCTAAACCCCGTCTCTATGTTTTATTGCATATTCCCGACATTTGTGTCACCGATTGCCTGGGAAAATGCTTCTATTGACTTATTAAGAACCAACCTAGTTATTAAAAGCATTTATAAAAGGTCCCTATTTACAAGGCACTTCATATGTCGCACATGCTGCGCTGCACTCGCTTCTCTCCGCTCTTCTCTCAGCTGCTAATTGCTAGTGCAAACATTTTGTAATTTCCTGTTGCTGGCTCTTATCGTGTTCTAGGATGACAATACACATAAGTAGGCAAGAAATTTAATACAAACAAATACCAACACACAAACACAAATATTTCAACGCACGTCTTTTATGGCCATACTAAGCGTCCTGACATGTTAAGGCGCAATTAACACATTTCCAAATACTCATTTTTCCTGCACAACGCTCATTTCCTCTCACAGTATTTTGTTTCTTAGCCAACAATGCACTGTGTGCAATTCCTTCACATACACATCCATATACTATGTGTAGGCTCGCATATGCCCGTGCTTATATTACTTATACTCCGTTTAATTAGCTGTGGCATATAGTCGTTTTCAATTTTCTTTGGGCTTGTTCGTAGTTTCAACGAATGTTTACATAATTCAAACACATTCCAACACAAATTGATAAATAGCAAACAATTTGGTACACAATTTGTTGGTTTGTTGAGCTGAGAACGAGGTTTGCCTACCCACATGCATACATATATCTCGGTCGCTATGTAGTTGTCCAATTGAGTCGATGTGTCGAGGCGGCAAATTAATTAGACAAATGTTGATGAAGCGCTCAATATGATACTTTATGCGCTGGGACGTTAAGTAAGTTAAGGCGTTATGACAATTTGCTAGATGTGTATAAGAGACTTTATGCGCTGGGACGTTAAGTAAGTTAAGGCGTTATGACAATTTGCTCTATGTGATACAGCCTTGTTTAAATTATGACGACGCGACACCGGTGGAGGTGCGAAATCGATGCCATCACGGTAGATCGAACTAGAACTTGCTAGAGCCCGAAAAGGCCGCATCACTGCTCTGGTTTACACACGGATTTTCCGCATATTTAACATTTTAGCATTCTTTCCACCAGACCTACCCACTGCCAGTTTGAGGCGGAGATTAAAGAACTAAACTGTGGCAGATGACACATCCAAACTATGTCGAGGGGAGCTCTCACAATGCTGGATTATGCCATTAAATGAAAGGCACTCTAAAGCACAACAGTTTTCATATTAGAAACTTGTTTTTACATAGAGAGGTTCGAAATTATCTTTCGATGTGAAAGATTGATCTCACCTAGTGTTACACATAAATATTAATGCTGCGTTCTTAAATTACTCCCAATCATTTTCAAAAAAGTATTGCTGTGGTGCGTGCTTTGGCATGTCTATAAAGCCACACTTATTTCGATTACCCTGGCGTCTTCTGTCTCACGCAGAATAGTCCAGTTCAGTCCAAGAGAACACTATCATCAACTTTAGTCCCAAAATGTGGTAAGTTATGAATATTCTTGTCAAAAACTTAGAAAACATTTGCACACTTCTAAGTACCGCTCACAGTGGCATTGTCAATTGGTCACTAAGATCGAATGAAACGATGCATTAATCTAAAATCACTACAAAATAGGAAGGACTTTGGCATTTAAGCGAGCACAACAACGAAAACAGAGCAAAATCTTTAACATGTCTAACAAAAAACAAAAATGATATAACTTACTGGTATGTAATTGTCGAATGACACGCGTGATGTTTTGCTCCCAGACCTGAATCATAGCGGCATTGTCCACATAGACTCTAGACTTTACATATCTCCACTTGCACTCCGATTAAGTTGAGCGAAACGCATTCAATACAGGAAGTAAATTTTCGTAATAAAGTTGAACTATTTGTAAACGGTGTTCAGGCGTAAGTCTTTCCATGATGGAATGCCAAACAATACTGAGCAAAGATAAGGTTAAAGCTTGACACGGCTCATGCGTGATCTTTCAAAAAAAAGTTGTTGAAAAAATGTCTCTTTCTTGGTTTAGCTATTATAAAGCCGTTCACAGCTGAGAGAACGTGAACTCCTGTTTTTAGAATTATTTTTTCTACCTTAATCGTATTTTCCATGTCGATAATAGCATGAAAAGCATTCAGCTGACTTCAAACGAAAACACTTTAATAACTTTTTAGGAACAGATATTTAACAGTTCGAGAGCTATCTAGAGTAAGGGAAACTGAAATTTATTTAACTTCCTTGCCACGAAGGACACATGCATCTTTACGCTTAAAATGTTTTCTTTTCGTTAGGAGAGCAAACAATGAAACCTCATTATATTACAATTTTCAATCATAGTCCTAATTATTGCATTTAATACCATAATAGAATATCAAGCTACCCGAAAAGTCTATAATTAAATGCATATAGTATATACGATTTCTACTCTGCTTTTCAACCACCAAACGGCGAGCTCAAGCAAGCGAGAAAACTTAATAATTGTTGCATTTCTTGTAGATAAAACTAGCGCCGAAATGGGATAAGCGAAAACATAAGCCAAAACTACTAAAACATGCCTCAGACAGACTGTGGAACAAAAATGCGACGCCAAATAAAACCATATACTTACAGACCTACATGAATATGTGTTTGTGCTGGCAAATTTATCACAGTATTGCGTGTACTACTATGCCCGCAAACAAGTTCAAGCTGCTGGCGAGCATACCGCAAAAGAATAGCAAGCATTGGCGCTTCATGTGCCGTGACACTGCTCCATGGCCCAGAACGAAGTGAAGGAACCAAGAATATGTGGGAGTGTTATGCATGGAAATATGGTAACTAGAAATTATTTGAAGACAAAAGTGATTTAGTGGTCAATAAATGTATGCCAGTGAACACACGTGGTGGAGATGGTCATAAAATTGCGGTGGATTAGAATGTGGTTGGTGATGATGGCGGAAAGTGGGTGTGAGAAGGGAGGTGATAATTGCTTGGTAGTGAGAGATGCTGAGCGAATTATACTATATAGAAATAAAATAGAGTAGAAATACTAATTTCTCTTTTTAGTGCAGTTTGAGCAAAAAATACTCTTTCTCACAAAAGTTCTATGTTGGAAGAGTTCTGAAAGACACCTTTACAAAGCTTCAACATGGAAAATTGAGATTCGACTACATCCAAATCATGTACTATGTACAGACAATACTTTTTATGATGTGAGAAGTTCATGAACATCAAGTCTCCTAGTCTGAAATCTATTACCATTTGTCGTAAGAGATCTACATACAAGTAAAGGCATTTTTTTAATGTTTATCAGCTTGAGAACTTATAAATATTAGATAAAGTTATAAAAATGTTAGCTTAATTTCTTAACTCAATGTTAAGTTCACTGAAACAAAAGCGATGTTACTTGCCATTGTGCTGGCACCGTCAGTAGCAAGGCCAAGCAAATCTCCTAATGGCATGTTATGCAACAAAAAAAGTTTAAAATATAGAAGTATAGTATAGATTGTGTCAGCCTCACATACTGTTACCTCAATCAAAGAAATATTTTACACATCTTGATTTAGCGTCAAAGTAACGAGTTGCCAGCACCAGGGACGTGAGCGATATGTTTTACATTTTCATTTATTACCCATATTTAAATAGTAACATTTGAAAATAATATTTGCGCGATGCTACGATTATTCGATTTTCAAAAAGCGAACAAATTTGAGAAAAAACTTTCAGTATTCCCAGATTTCTTGATAGTAAAGAGCATACTCTTGTAGAACCCCCAAAGGTGATCTAGTCACCGATGCCCAGAGCATACTTAAATTATGGAGGGAACACTTCTCCAGCCGGGAGAAGGCGAACCCGATTCCCCAATCGATGACGATGGAGCAGACATTCCATTACCCGATCAGGAGGAAGTTCGAATAGCAATTATGCGCCTGAAGAACAACAAAGTGGCGGGGGCAGATGTATTGCCGGCCGAGCTATTCAAACCCGGCGGCGAAGAACTGATAAGGAGCATGCATCAGCTTCTTTGTAAAATATGGTCGGCGGAAGCATGCCGAACGATTGGAATTTAAGTGTGCTATGTCCAATCCACAAAAAAGGAGACCCCACAATCCGTTCCAACTACAGTGGCAGAAGTCTCCTCAACATTGCATATAAGGTTCTATTGAGCGTATTGTGTGAAAGATTAAAGCCCACCGTCAACAAACTGATTGGACCTTATCAGTGTGGCTTCAGACCTGGAAAATCAACAAACGACCATATATTCACCATGCGCCAAATCTTGGAAAAGACCCGTGAAAGGAGAATCGACACACACCACCTCTTCGTCGATTTCAAAGCTGCTTTCGACAGCATGAAGAGGAGCTGCCTTTATGCCGCGATGTCTGAATTTGGTATCCCTGCAAAACTTATACGGCTGTGTAAGCTGACGTTGAGCAGCATCAAAAGCTCCGTCAGAATCGGGAAGGAACTCTCCGAGTCGTTCGATACCAAACAAGGTTCTGGAGAAAATAGTTCGAGCTGCAGAACTAAATAAGGAAGGTACCATCTTCTATAAGAGTGTAAATCTGCTGGCGTATGCCGATGATATTGATATCATTGGCCTCAACACCCGCTCCGTTAGTTCTGCTTTCTCCAGACTGGACAAGGAAGCAACACAAATGGGTCTGGCAGTGAACGAGGGCAAGACGAAATATCTCCTGTCATCAAACAAACARTCGTCGCACTCGCGACTTGGCACTCACGTCACTGTTGACAGTCATAACTTTGAAGTTGTAGATAATTTCGTCTATCTTGGAACCAGCGTAAACACCACCAACAATGTCAGATTAGAAGTCCAACGCAGGATAACTCTTGGCAACAGGTGCTACTTCGGACTGAGTAAGCAATTGAGAAGCAAAGTCCTCTCTCGGCAAACAAAAACCAAACTCTATAAGTCACTCATAATTCCCATTCTGCTATATGGTGCAGAGGCTTAGACGATGGCAACAACGGTTGAGTCGACGTTGCGAGCTTACGAGAGAAAAGTTCTGTATGGTACTTTGCGCGTTGGCCGCGGCGAATATCGCATTCGATGGAACGATGAGCTGTACGAGATATACGACGACATTGACATAGTTCAGCGAATTAAAAGACAGCGGCTGCGCTGGCTAGGTCATGTTGTCCGGATGGACGAAAGCACTCCAGCTCTGAAAATATGCGACGCAGTACCCGCCGGGGCAAGCAGAGGACGAGGAAGACCTCCACTCCGTTGGAAGGACCAAGTGGGGAAGGACTTGGCCTCGTTTGGAATATCCAATTGGAACCACGTAGCGAAAAGAAGAAACGACTGGCGCGCTGTTGTTAACTCGGCTATAACCGCATAAGCGGTGTCTACGCCAATTAAGAAGAAGAAAAAGACGATTTTTGAAGGAAATTTTGATTTCGTTTTATTATTTTCACAAAAAACCAGACGGACATTGCTAAATCTACTCAGTTTATAATTTATATATAGTTTATACTTTATAGGGCCTCCGACGTTTTCTTCTGGGTGTTACAAACTTCGTGACAAACTTAATAAACCCCTGTTCAGGGTATAAAATTAATATATTTCCGCAAACTTAATTCTGTTTAGATAGCCTGCAACGGGAAATCACAACAAATCAATGCTTTCTGCAAATAAGATTTTAAGCGTTTTCCTGTCATCATACAACCAACAGACAATAAAATAGAGGTGAGCATACAAATAGCGGAATTTCCAATATATGTATATGCATTGTACTCGCGTATGTAAATAAGGGTTTCGAGCCCATATGTGAAATAGCACAATGCACACTCAGAGCCAAACAAGTATGCATATACATTTCATATCCTCGCCTCCAGGTCATTTTGTGCCATATGTTCACACAAGTTCCCAGTGTGCCACTGCTGTTCGTAGGTTGCCAACTAATCGGAAATCAACCAGAAAAATGTGCTTAAAATGGCTCAATGGGCGTGGAACTATGAAAATAGGGCCAAGGATAACAAATAAGCGCGGAATCTAAATGAAATGTGTGACGCTGTTTCTACGCGCATCAAATTACCATTTGTGTTGGCAACACAATTTGTATAATACATATGGCACATAAATTTGTATATTGTACAAATAGGCAGTTCCAAATAGGTAGGTATGTAAGTCAGGCATACAATATCCTTGGGATTTTTTGCATTTCCAGCCAGTTTTAAAAGGTTTATGCAATTTACTGGAATTCTATGAACAATTTTAAAATAGAAATGGTAGACTATATTTTTCTCAAAAAAAAAAATTGTTTTAATTAATAGTAAATAATAAACGAATTGGAGTTTCATAACGAGAGTAGAAAAAAATTTAAAATTATTCATATGGTAAGACTCTTTAATTTCAAATTTCTTGTGCCAAAACTATCAGATTGTTGGAAAAGGCCTTCGGTGATAATTGTTTTTCGCGAGCAAGTGTTTTTGACTGGTACAAATTATTCAAAAATTTCTATTTCTATTTTCTTCAGGACGGCCATGAACATCAGCTGATGAACAACACGTTAAAAAAAATAAAATAAAGGAATTGGTGCTTGCGAATCGACGATTAACAGATATATATCTCACTGACATCGTTGCAATATCGGGAGGATCGCTGAAAATCATTAGTTCCAACAGCACTCATTTTTTTTTTTTTAAACCGCATCGCGTTAACGTCCGTAAAACAATGCTTTCCGGCCCACAGAGACTTGGATCAAGGTTTACGACCCGAAAACACTAGATCAATCCCCTGAGTATCGTGGCAAAAGTGAGCCGAAGCCGAAAAACCACGTTGAAGCAAGCTGACAAGTGGTACACTCCGAACTTCTGGACCGACAACTCTTGAATTTTGTACCACGTTTATGCACCGTCACATACTGCATTGATTCTTCGTGGGAGTAGTATTCTTGAACAAAAGTTTGAGTCTTAAAAATCTTAATTTGTATTTTATTGTCAATTAATACTTCAAGCAATGAACGCAGGGTAGGCACATATTTTATATATTCTTTAAAAATTGTAATTTTTTTAATGGTCATCTAAAACTTAAAAAAAATAATTAGCTACTATTTTAAAATAATTAGAGTTGCCATACATTTTAAAAAATTACTAAAACAATAAAATGCATTTCTACTTGTTAACTCATAAATCAAAACAAAAACTAAATAGCCAATAATTTAAAATTTTTATAATTTTAGAGTTGCCATATTTCAAATAATTTTTAAAAATTATAGTTTACTTTTATTTCAATAAAATACACTTTTTTCATTTCAAAAGTTAAAAATGCAATATTTTTAAATATAAAATTGCAGAGTTGCCGCATATTTAAAATTATTTTAAAATAATTTTACTTATTTTTGATTACAAACTCCTACTCATCAAACTCCTACAAACTCATGACTCAAAAAATTAGTTCACTAATATTTATTATAAGTATTTAGTAAGTATTTATAATAAGTATTTTTAATAATTCTTAAAATGTATGATTTGTTTTTAAGATGCATTAAATTTTATTTTTTTTTAAGTTAAATATTCAATATTTACAAATAAAAAGAAGTCCAAGCAGCCACATATTTTCAATAATTCTAAAAAATTATATTTTATTTCAAATTTCTAAATCTGCTTCCTAAAGAATTTAAATTTTATAAATTACAGAGTTGCCACATATATGTTTTTATGTATTACAATTATTCAGTTGATAACGACATCTTATTAATTTTTATTACCTAATTGATGCTTAGTTCTTCACAAAAAATTTGGCGTTGAGCCAGAAAGAAGTTAATAGTTGCCACTTTGTCTGTAAGGACACATGTAGTTTGTATTAAGTATGTACGTACATTTTGACAGTTAGGTTTTTTTTTATTAAATCTATTTAAAAATGTCATTGTTACTTAAATAACAAGTGTCATTTGGCAACCCTTAACCAAAACTTCGTATATAGCTTAATAATAACCGTGTCCGTGTATGTGTAAATCTTGAAAAGAGTTCACAAGCTAATTTTATTTTTTCAATTTTCTTTTCGGTTCGTAGCGAAACCCCACACAACCTTTATCTGCGTGCGGAAATCAATTCACAAGCACGAGTGCGTAACAACAAAAAATACAAGAAGGTGAAAAATTGAAATTCAACGCACTGCTTCATGGCAAAACAACATGCAAACATATGCCAGTTCAGTGGACCAGATCTGTGCACACTTCCTGTTGGCACACCAAAATATATTATTTGTATGACCTACAATGCTGTTTGGCGAATGCTTCGGCTAAAATTATTTGTTATGTGGTAGAAATGGGCACAAATTACTTCCGCGAGCGGCAAAACTACGCGGAGCATGAATAAAGTGAAACCGAAATCCCAAACCGCAACGCACGTACACGCAAAGAGGTAGGCAGTTAGGCCCATAGGAGCACACACACCCTAACATCAAAGATGTGTGGAGATTCATAGGTATATGTATGTATATGCCTAGCCACTTCAACCAAATTCGCTGGTTAACCACATGTTTGTTTAACAAACCGCAAAAGTACGGCGGTTATACGCTTCAAACACACAACAATTCAAAGTGAGCAAATAGTTAGGTGAATTATCCAAAACAGCGCAATTTAAGTAATTAAGGTCAACGACACAGTCAGATGACAATTTTTGCAGTATAAATGTAATTGCAGCTTAAAGGTATGCTTAAAGTAAGGCTAATTACATTAGGTGAACTTTTTTGGAATATTCAGAGATTTGTTGACTTTGAAGCATATGTACGTTTGAACTCCCTCTACTTGCAGACATAAGTGTTTAGGGTACTTAAGTTCATTTTCAAAGAACTGATGTAAGAAAACGGAGTTCGTACCGGTTTTGGGCTGGACATTTAGTTAGTTGGAGTTTTTAATTTCGGAATTTATACGACATTTGTTTTTTTTTTTTTTTTCAAATCTATTTTACCTTTCTCTGTCTCTCTCGTTTCTCTCTAGTCTCTATATTTTTCACTATATCTTTTCTCTATTTCTTTCTAAGTCTACTGTCTCTCCGTTTCCTTCACTCTAACAACAATTAAATCGTTCTGCCGCCACTTTATACCCGGAAGTAAGTCCTTCATTTTAAGTTGGTTTTACTATTTTCCTTACTGTTGTTTTTTTTTCTTGGCTCATACGTGGTAATAATCAGAAAAGAGTAAAGTGAACTTATTGACTTTTAATGTATTAATGAAACGAACAATGCACACAATACTCTCGAAAGATACTCCTCAACATGTGGATAATGTAAAGGATAGAGTTCAAAACATACAGAACTTAAACTACAAACTTAGACCTGAATTTCACATGAGACCCTTTTATTTCTAGAGCCGATTGTACCGAGAAAAACATGCTGTCAGTCACAACGCTTGTTCAACAAAGCAGTATTTCAGCATTTCAGCTAGTATTCAAAGCGATTAGATAACTAAAACTCTTTTAAGTACGACTCACAAATTGAACAATTTAAACCCCATGAAAACAAAGAAAATTTTTGGCAGAAAGCACTTAAAATAGTTGAAAACAACTTATATAAACAATTAAATAACCAAATTTCTTTCTTATACTCTTTTTCAATTGTTACATGATAATTTCCATCTTTTGCAAGACGCTCCCACTCGTCTTACATGTAATCGAATTCATTAAGTGTCATTATCGGTAACTCAATCATAGTCATCAACTTGATAAAGATTTACATATTCATTTTTGTGCGTGGTGTTCGTTGTCATTGGCAGCGAACAACAAATAAACTGTCAACATGGCAATAGCTTACAAGAAACTCAAACATATGTACAAGTATAGTATAGGCATACAAATATCTTATATACTTAAGAACGTATATATGTAAATTAAAA